>NC_073746.1:170943417-171243417 GCF_029784135.1 Toxorhynchites rutilus septentrionalis
TTCTCATAAATTGAATAGAATATCGAAAACTATTACATCTGTTTGAAATATTGTTATATACAAGTTGTTAGGTAGCTGATCCGAAATATTTTAGTATTTGATGAAAAAAATCTTCCACGCATGTGGTCAAATCTCATCTACGAAAGAATTATTGAACTTTTTCTTAAGACCGTTTTAGCCTTAAACTGACTTTAATTCAAAAATTACGCTGCTTAGCACGATTCAATTGCTTTCATTTGAGAAAATTGTGCATAAATTATGTTGTGAATCATTTAAATTTTTGCAAGATCAAAAGAAGGATAACAGTGTAGTGTCAAGGAAAAAATTGTAGGATGGTTAGACAGCTTCAATTTGATTGATAGAAACAAATTTATAAAAACATATAAAAGCACAACAATTTAAGTTTCATCTTTACCTCTGAAAGTTACTTTGCTTCATTAATTTAAATGTTTTACAACTTTAAAATGAGTAGCATAATTATTCTAAGTAGCGTACTTTCTAAATTGGAGTTAGTTCAAGACAAAAAAAATCGACTCAAGAAAATAAGAAATAAAGATCAGACCAAATGCGTAGAATTTTTTCATCGAATATGATCCTCTATCACCTCCTGAAATATTCCGAATCAGCTACCTAATTCCACGTATATTTAAAATTTAAATTTAAAAAAATATTCTTTCTGTCCACGTGGACTCGATCTATACCCCGTCCTCCCTCTCCGAGTCTTACATTGTCTTACCCCCTACCCACCTAAAGTTGTCCACGTGGTATGTGGACAGCTCCTTTTCACACCGTGAATTACTCAAGGGATTCACACGTGCATCTCGCGATTCACCAACAAGTTGATGACTTCTTCTAAAATAATATTCTTCTTCAACGGCTCTAGCGTTCCTATAGGAACTTTATCGTCTCTTACTTAGTATCACCTGCGTTATTTTTATATGTACTTAGTCGAGATTTCTATGCCAAATAACACGCTTTGAGTATATTCTAGACGGAAAGAAATTTCTTTGAAGAAACATTCTTCGAACAGAACGGGAATCGAATCCGAACCCGCTGCATGATAATGTGTGACCCTAACCATTCGGCCACGGGAGCACTGTGGGAGCGAAGCATTCGCTTGTTTCAATTTCGCACAAAGGGTGTATTCATAACTAAAATGATTGCGGATTCGGTTCTAATTAAGCGAACAGTCGTGAGATCAAATATCAAGGCCATCAATTGACCATCTTTGTGTGTTATTACGAAATACTTACATCCATGCAACAGTCACCAGGCATGTTTCTAGGTATTTGACACTTTTCCATCCACACATGCACAGCTTTCAACAATAAAAAACAAAGCTGCCATTTTTGGATTATTATTAATTGGATTAAATTATTAATAATCCAAAAATCACAGCTGCATATCAACTGCTCTACTGTATGATCCGACGGAACAGTGAAACAAAAAAAAACTCCTACAATGAAAAAAGCGATAGTACGTAGTTTACCATAAGCAGGGTTGCCAAGAATATACGAGCGAACGCATGATGGTTACACCAGCCTGAGGGCATCCGTATACTAGCACATAGGATTTGACAGCGTCAAACATGTCCGGGTCGCAAATGCAATTTGCGACCACTGTCACTCGCGAGAACTGCCAAACTCTCAAGCTGGTGTAAAACAAGGCACTTAACATACTACCAGGTGGGTCAAAACGTGAAGTGGTTTTCTGCAGCCATTTAAAAAATACACAAAAGTAAATTAAGACGATTGAGCACAATTTGTGGAATATACTGATACTTTATGAAATACTCATTGCTATATTCATTATATTCATTACGTTTTACGCTGCAAGCGTTTCATTTATTGTCTTTGCGTTGAAGGCACCATAATGATTTGCGCCATTTGGAAAACGAAATTAAGGACGAAATTAACACACTTCTAGAACAAAAAATAATGAATGAAAATTTACTTTTCTGTATTCAATATGTATTCTATGTAATAGAGTAATACGTTTCCTCGAAAATTGTGAAATAATATGAAACTGAAATTGTGTTTGATGCTGATTTTATATTATAATGGTGAGTTTTTGTGATTATTGTGTTGTAAAATATTTGGAAATATACAACCAAATGGCTAAGTAAGCGTCAGGACTACGTGTTTTAAGTAATCGAATAACTTAAAAATCTACATACTATTTATAAGATTTCAAAACTACCTTCTTTAAATTTTCACGAATTTAACGATTGTTTCGAGTTAAATATGACGTTTACGCAGCAGCTAAATACAACTGAAATTATTGAAATAATGCAGAATTCATTCAAACCCTTTTATTTCACTTAAATTCTTTCAATTTCTTAAGTTGGTTTACATTATAATATAATACTACATTTCAAGTGATCAACCTAGGGTTCTACGTTTTATATTATCATTCAGACCCTTGTGATCATCATGATCATTACATTTCACATAAATTTTTTTTTCAAAAAACAATTCTTTTTTTAGTTAGCGAATGGGCGCACTTTGTTCCATAGATTTGCCTTGAGTTCGCCGAGTAATTTGATAGGTTTGGCAATGACAGCTAAATTTGTAGCACATCTTGACTCGCGGATCATATCCCCTTGCCCGGGGCTTGGGTTACACGCCGAGTGTTCTCCGAGAAGTGGAAGCAAAGCGGAGCGCCGACTAGTCAGCCTGTGTATGAGGTGTCCGAGTGAACGCATAATAGACAGTTGTGTGTATCAGATACTTTTCTCAGGATGTTGAGGGCTTCGATTGATGATTAGAAACATGAAATCATTGAGAAACTCGTTTGCCGATCGCAATCCTGGCAATGAGCAGCGTTGGAGTCCCAAGCACCTAGCCTCAAGCACCAGAATCGTGTGGGTAATCCCAATTCTAAGGTATCCATGCTGAACGATGATGGCCGTGGGATTTATACACTTTGTCGCAAGCGGAACCTGTGAGGGCCAGGATACATGTGTTGTGTTACAGCAGGATACTAACACAGTGAAACGTTAATTCCTTAGCGACTCGTGGGATGCAAATGAGTAAAAAAGTACAAAAAACAAACAAAAGAACAGAAGGAGCGAACGAAAACAGAACGTCGAAAAATTGGGAGCAAGGTAAATAAAACACAATACGCTTCTGCACAACCTTGCTTGTCAACACTGAGAGAAATAATTAGTAAATATAACGAATTTTTTGGTAAATACTACCAATCTATAGTCATTTTCGACCGTACTAATAAACACATATGTCAAGCAGAACCATGATTCGGAAGCCCAATATCGGCTACATTTTCTCGCCGAAAATGCACGTATCAGAATTATATCCTTATTATACCTCCGTATTGCCTTATGGGAACAATGAAAATGGTTAATACGCGCTTTTCTCACCAGTTTTCAGATATGACAATATCCAAGCTTACTAATGTTATCGAGTAAAATATACTAATCTCTGGTAGGGATGCGGGTTTGTTGACAATATGTACAAAACATTTGTACATTCTACTAATTTTGTATTACCAAATGTATTTAGTAGTTTTCGACCGAGGATTTTTCTAAGGGAAGGGTTGCGATCAATACGTACGAAGAGGCAAGGAGCTGGAATTGACAGGTGGTTCGTTTTCGACAGTATGAGGATAAGGCATGGATGATGCGAGAGGGGATGAAAAATGACAGCGGCTTTTTTTGTTTATAAACAAAATAGATCAAATCTTTCTGCTACATAGCGGTCCCCACCAACATATACCTACGCTGGGCTGGTTTCAATCGAACTAGCTGTTGTGTCTCACAACCCGAACGATCAGGCGAGTCTTCAGCTAAAGCAGTACGGCACAAGCCCACCGGTTATTAAGAGCCACCTCTTTTATATACCCACTAGCAAAGATCCCACAATCGCTGAGTTTCCAATCCCAGCAGCAACGGCAACAACCCTCACGTCCCGTAGAACAGCAATGCAGACAATAACTTGCAGCAGTCACCGAAACACTACAATGATGCCAACAGCGTAAACAAAACCAACATTTATGCGCAGCAAACACATAGCGGCATGCACTCCTCATTGCATGCCATTTGTTATCCTCTTTCTCGGAAAACTCTAGCCGTTCGTTTGGCCGCTGTCAATTCAAACTCAAGTAATGGCTGAACAGCAGTTCTGACATAACGTTCCACCTTATTATACCGCCTTGCGAAGAGGTATGCATATGCGTACGAAGAGGAGGCATTGCACCGCCTAGGTTCCTTCACTCGGTGACCGCATCGCATGCGTCCATACGCTTTCGCTCGTACGAAACCGTGTGTTGGTGGTGGATAGAAATGCCATGCCAAAAAAATTCCTGCCAACGTAAATTGCGTCGTCGACCAACTGTTAAACCTAACTTTCAATTCGCTAGCTATGCTTATAGCAGCCTTAACGCTACTCTATACTGATCATACGTACTTCCTTCCTGACAAACATGCGTAGGAATCCAAGAAGTTTTTGGAATTTTGTCAACTCTAAGAGTAAATTTGCAGGTATCCCGTCTAGAGTATTTTTAGGAGATCGGGAATCGCAAGGAATCTTTCCAATTGGCGGAAGCACTCTTTTGTGTTTTTCGTCTTAAAAAAAGGAGATAAGTGCCCAACTATCGCGGGATACGTATCCAACATTGTTACTGAATCATTTAATTATAAAATAAAGTTGTTTTCAAAAACAATTTCCGTATGAGACTTTTTCACCATCTGTGTTTTTAATTTGAGTAGAATACTAATTTGATGCGAAAACGTTGATTTCAATCCATAATTTAAATTTTAAAAATGTGTTCATTCCGCCTGAATTCAATTATTCTTTGACGCTCCCCTAAACTAGTAAACGAAGCTCAATGCCGTCAACGCAAATTGCTGTATTGATATGTTGACTCCCGGTGCTATGGTACTCCCGTAGTCGAGTGGTTAGCGTCAAACCTAACATGCCGGGGGTTCGATTCCCGTTCTGGTCGGGGGAATTTTTCGTTAAAGAAATTTCCTCCGTCTTGCACTGTGGTCACGCGTATTCTAGAGCTTGCCGCTCAGAATGCATTCAAGGCGTGTTATTTGGCATAGAAATCTCAATTAAGTACTAATGAAAATGACGCAAGTCATACTACGTTGAGACGGCGAAGTGCCACTAGGAACGTTAGTGCCATATAAAAAGAAGATATGTTGACTCCGTTCTGTCCGGCGACAGAATAGAAATGGGAGTGGCAGAGAAGAGCATAGTGTTTAGGCAAGCGAGCGAAACCATTCTCCTGTCAGCAATCACAACTAAATGAATTTCCGAGCGGGCAACAGTTTCTATACAGATTTGTGTGCTTTCAATACCCTGTTTTCAAAGCAATTTATATTCTATTGAAACATTTTTCCGGGTCAATAATTAGTAAGCATATAATTCTTGAACATTTGATCTCTCGAATGAAGTGATTATCATATCACTCTGTTCAACCGGGAAAGAGGTATTGATGACATACGTTGTGTGTTCCGTCACGTTGAGAGCTAGCGCTAGATTGTGGTGCATCAGCCGGCATGACACGACGCAACACGTGGTATCCTGACACTGGTGGTACAAGCTGGACTCGATTATCCGGAGTATTGATTTTTTTCACTCCGGATAATCGAATCCTCCGAATAATCGAATCCTCCGAATAATCGAATCCTCCGAATAATCGAATCATACAGAAACGAATTTTCTCTCGGTAAACGTAATATAATTATGATTTGCACTTGTTTATTAAACGGTTTTATCTAGCTTGGACCCGTTTGTATGTTTGTGACTTTGTAACTTTGTCTGTAGCGCTGTACCACATTAATAGAAATTTAACCCCCTTTCTGTTAACTGTTTGATCTGAAATTTGGAACACACCTTCATCTCTGGTGTCATTATAAAACTGCGTATTCCATGGTCCTGAAAATCCAAGATGGCGGCCGGTACAAAATGGCGGATTACATAGTTTCTTAAAACCCCATCAATGAGCGTATAAAATGAAAGGGCTTGGCCTGTAGAACACAGTTATTTATGGAAAATGTAAATCAAACATGGAGCCCGCTACAAAATGGCGGATTACATATTTACTCAGAACCGCTTCAATGCGGGTATCAAATGAAAGGGCTTGAATATTAGACAGTTATTTATGAAAAATTTGAATCCAAGATGGCGGCCGCTACAAAATGGCGGGTTACATATTTTCTCAGAACCGCTTCAATGTGGGTATCAAATGAAAGGGTTTGATTAGTAGAACACAGTTATTTATTAAAAATGCAAAACCAAAATGGCCGCCACCGCAAAATGGCGATATACATATTTTTTTTCAAAACCTCATCAATATGGGTATCAAATGAAAGTTTTGATGATGTACTGTATTCTATTAGTCAAATAATTTACATCAAATACATAGTGGACCATTTTGTGGCGGCGACCTTTTTGAATTTATGTTATTCATAATGTAGTGTATTTACCAAGTCAAGCCATTCAGCCATTTTTTAGCGGCGGCCAAATTGAATTGTATAGGTATATGGAATACGCAGTTTTATAATGGCAGTAGAATTAAAGGTACAGTAGAACCCCGATTATCCGCTGAATAGTCGGGCTAGCTCCCCGCGAATTACGAAAATCACGGAAAATGCAATAAAAGGCTAACAGTAAGGTGCAAACAAAAAAAAGATATTTAGGCATGAAAACTATGTTTCATCAATACGGAAATCATTAAACTATCCATCTGTAAGGTCGTTTACACCAGTAATCAGATAATGTGAAAGACATGACCAAAACAAAAGAACAAGACCCTATCGCTCACTAGCGAATTCCGGAAAGTTCTATCGTTACGGAACCGTTTGGTACATCACGCCACTCGGGTCCGCCAACCTACGGTCGACAACGTGGAGCGTGCAGCGTCAGCAGTATGCAGTCATAAGAGGGCCGCGAGCGCATGGCTCGCCCTCTTTTTCGCTGTGCAGTTCTTGTGGAGCACCGGTGGTGCCGTGTGATTAGTGATAAGTGAATAAATTGTTGAAAGTAGTTAGTTTTTAAAAGTGTTTGCATATCACGATTCCCATAAGTGGTGTCAGAAGTGGGATCGTGAGGTGTTAAAATAGTGGAAGATCCCGCCGCACGAGTAACCAGCCGTCGAAGGATCACCCGGATGCTGCAAACACAACCGTAAGTGAATTACTTTTCAACATCTAAAACTCTATTATCAATCATGCCGGAAACAAGAGCCAGTGAACTTGAAGCACTCAAAACAGAGCTTGAACAGCTCCGAGCATTGGTAGTGGCCAGGGAGGGCAACAAATATGCCATCCCCGACCCTATTAAAAATATGTCGGAATTTTCCGGAAATAAAAAGGAATTGGCAAGTTGGCTCAAGGAAGTCAAC
The DNA here is from genome assembly GCF_029784135.1 of Toxorhynchites rutilus septentrionalis. Classification (NCBI taxonomy): domain Eukaryota; kingdom Metazoa; phylum Arthropoda; class Insecta; order Diptera; family Culicidae; genus Toxorhynchites; species Toxorhynchites rutilus. Next base: position 170,950,789 of record NC_073746.1, read on the forward strand.
GAGCTTTACGAAATGTTTAAAATAAAAGGCGAGAACGGGCAACCCGACTCGCTTAGCTCGATATATTTGCGGGCAATAAAAAATAAAATCAAAGGGGACGCTCGCGTGATATTATGCGCAAATGGTGATCCCGATACCATTCACGGTATCAAATCGGTTCTCATCGAACAATATGGGGACCAGAAGGACTTCGCCACTAATTTGTCGGCGATGTTCCATTTGAAGAAAGGAGATAAGAATCATTTGAGATTCTTTAATGAAATCAAAGAAATTAACACTAGGCTAAAAGCCAATCTATCCTCGAACCCGTTATCGGCTCGAGAGGTAGTTGATGTGATAACAATCACACGATATTTGGACAACATCGGAGAGCCCCTGGCCTCCATTATCAGGCAATCGAAACCAAAATCTTTAGAAGAGGCATACCAGGCTGTATGCACTAATCAAAACGCGGAAAGTAGAACGAAACCCGCAAAACAAATTTTCAAACAGCACAGTAACCCTAGTAGCAGTGGTTCTGGTGGCTATAATAATAACAACAACAGCAACAGCTCTTACAGAGCATATGCCAAAGAAACGAACGCAAAAACTGCATTCAAACGACCGATTCAGCAATTTAAACCGCGCGTGGAACATAACACCAACGAGGTTGACGTGGATAGTGATGATGATGATGACGATGATGACAATAACGCGACCGAGTGCGAAGTGCAAAATACACGCGAAGTAAATTTTCACAGAGGAGAGGAAGACCAGACAATAACTTGAACAATTTCATTCCTTACATTCGCTACCGATCTAACAAGGGAATCTTAAAATTCTTGATAGACACAGGTGCGAACAAATCGTATATGAATCCAGAACATGTGGCAAACGCAAAAGTGACTGATCAGCCAGCCATCGTCACGAACAAAAATGGAAAATTTATTTTGGATAAAGTGGTGCACGCGAATCTTTTTCCGAAAGATGTCAACAGAGCACTACCATTTCATGTGTTTAAATTTCATAAATTTTTTGACGGGCTCATAGGGTACGAAAACTTAGCAGCCTTGAAAGCCGTGATCAATACAGATAAACACGAGTTGATTATTGGGAAATCTACGTACCAATTTTACCGGTATTTCCCTTCTTCCATGAATTTTCACGAAAATTTCGAAACTTTCATGAAAATTCCAACTTTACAAGATGGAACGTTTCTAATCGAAGATGAGCTTAACATTACTGCAAATGTTTCAGTCCAACCGGGACTTTACTTGGCAAAGAATAATAGTGCGATGGTTCATGTACATTCAAAAGGCCTACCGAAGCCTATATTGTCGAAACCATTCGAAAATAAAGACTTTCTTATAAAAACCGATAATCCAAAAGAGAATTTGAATTTCCCTGCGGATCATCTAAATAAAGAGGAGGTCAAACTTCTTGCAAAGACCTTACAGCCATTCAAAAGCATCTTCTTCCAGGAAGGTCAAAAACTTGCCTTTACACATCAAGTAAAGCATAGAATAGAGACCACCGATAACAAGCCAATACACCAAAAGACATATAAATATCCGTACCATCTAAGAGAAATAGTGAGTGAACAAATCCAAAAGATGTTGGATACAGGCATTATTAGAGAGTCTTCATCTGCCTGGACTTCTCCTATTTGGGTCGTACCTAAGAAGGTCGACAACTCAGGTGCGAAAAAGTACCGCATAGTGGTAGATTACAGAAAATTAAATAAAATCACACCGTCTGATCGGTATCCAATACCGGAAATCAGCGAAATTTTGGATCGTCTAGGAAATGCGCAGTATTTCTCTGTGCTCGACCTGGCCAGCGGGTTCCACCAAATAGAGGTAGACCCAGCTGACATCCCAAAAACGGCGTTTAACGTCGATCATGGGAAATACGAATTTGTGCGGATGCCGTTCGGATTGAAGAATGCGCCCGCAACATTCCAACGCCTGATGGATTCGGTATTACGGAAACATTTAGGTATTAGATGTTTCGTCTATATGGACGACATCATAATTTTTTCCAGCTCTTTGGAAGAGCACATGAAAGACATTCAAAAGGTTTTAAAAACTCTAAAGGAAGCAAACCTTAGAGTTCAGTGTGACAAGTCGGAATTCCTTCGTAAAGAAGTTGAATTCCTCGGTCACGTGGTTACTACGGAAGGGGTTAAACCTAATCCCAAGAAGGTTGAAGCAGTGAAAAACTGGCCTCTTCCGAAAACCCCGAAGGAACTAAAATCCTTCCTTGGAACAATTTCATACTATAGAAGATTCATTCCCGACTTTGCTAAAATCGCAAAGCCGATGACAAGTGTGCTTCGTGGAAAAACCAAATCCATAGAAATTACTCCGGAATATGAAAAAGCCTTTACTGAATTGAAAAATATAATGAGTTCGGATCTCTTATTGCACTACCCCAATTTTGACGAGCCGTTCGTTTTGACTACGGACGCGTCAAACTTTGCGATCGGGGCGGTCCTCACACAGATAGTGAATGGAGGTGAAAAACCCATTGCCTATCTATCAAGAACATTGACAAAGGCGGAAGAGAAATATTCTGCCACCGCCAAGGAACTGTTAGCTATCTATTTTGCAGCTAAAAAGTTCCGGCCATATCTGTATGGTAGGCAGTTTACCATATACACAGATCATGAGCCTCTTACTAAGGAAATCAAGTTAACAGATGCTACAGGACGAGTGACTCGCCAACGGCTATACCTGGAGCAATTCGATTTCCAGTTGGTTTACAAAAAAGGAAAACAAAATGTAGTGGCCGATGGTTTATCCCGGATACCATGAGCTGACGAATCTGAACTAAATATTCAAACCGTTTTGCAAAACGAGCTTTATGAAAATGACCCGATATATGGACCAGAAATAATTAACAAGTTTAGGAATCAGCTGATAATTAATGTGTCAAACGATCCTAGAAAATCGGCTCACATATTTTATTCTATATTTTCAGGTTACAGCAGGCATACTTTCAACCGTGGAGAATATTCCGAAGATGAAATCCGAAACATTCTTAAAAGTTATCTTTCCCCGACCATATCCAATGGTATATTCGCTCCCCTAGAGATTGCACAATTGTGTTCTAAAATAATGAAAGATCAATTCAAAGGCATGAAAGTACAATTTTGCAATCTAAAACTCCCTGATCTTATTTCTAAAACTGATCAAGAGGAATTTATTCGTAAGAGCCATAATTTTAACCACAGAAGTTGGAAGCTCACATACGAGGAGATTCGTCAGTCAGTTTTCTTCCCCGATATGATTACGAAGATCAAATCATTCGCAAAAAATTGTGAGGACTGCAAGTTCGCGAAATACGAACGACGTCCCTTCAAAATTCCAATAACTCGAAGAGCATACGACAAACCATTAGAGAACATTTTCATTGACGTGTACGTCAAGGAGGGTGAAAAATTCCTTACCCTTGTTGACGCATTTTCCAAATTTGCCCAAATTTTCAAAATCCAGAATGAAACGGCGGATGAGCTGATCGAAGTAATTACAAAATACTTTAAAATTTTCGGCCTACCAAAAACTATAACATGTGATCAAGCCACATCTTTCAGAAGCTCAAAATTCAAAACCTTTCTCCAAAATCAAAATATTGATATACACTTTGCCAGTACTAGTAACAGCAATGGCATTGTCGAGAGATACCACAACACGCTTTTAGAAATGTACATGTCAAACAGGAGAAAACTTGAAGAACTAACCTTATACGAAGGGCTCTCCATAGTAACTGCCCTATATAACGATACCAAACATTCAACTACGAAATTAAGACCTAGGGATATAATTTTTGGAAATTCTCATTCATTGAACCCGGAGGATATAAATACACAGAAAGCAAAAATAATACTAACTGCCAGGGAAAATATTGCGTTAGAAGCGAGGACACACAATCAGAAAAATGAAAGTCAAAACAATAAAGAATATGAAAACCTCACCATCAGTGAAGCTTTAGTTAAAGGGAAAGGAAAGCCGACCCCTTACACCAATAGATTTAGGCCAATTAAAATCCAAAGTCAAACCAGCAAAACTGTAACAGATGAAAAGGCTATCAAAATTCACAAATTAGATATGAAAAGAGTTAACTAAAACAACACTTTATATTTTCTTGCAGAATACTGTGGCTCCTTACGCTGGTAGGGATGGCCACTTCAGACTTGAGAATTCATACCCTGGATCAGAGTCCGATCATTATAGTTCCGTTAGGACCCGCTAAAATAAGCACTAGTTCTCTGCGAATTGTGCACCCCATAAACTTGACCTCAATTGGAACAATTGTAGAAAGCTTTAACGCCGTTTCTATGGAGAGATTGTCGAATCAAACGCCTTTTAAGTCAATAGTTAAAGCAAAATTAGACAAAATAAACTTGAGTTACAACCGAATAAAACCACTACGTAGGAGAAAACGATGGGAATCTCTCGGAAAGGCCTGGAAATACGTATCGGGAAGCCCTGATGCAGACGACCTTAAGATTATAAATTCGTCATTAAATTCATTAATTAGCGAGAATAACAAGCAAATAAGAATCAATAGTGCTTTCGATTCACGAATGAGCAACATTACAAAAGCAATTAACGTCATACTGGAAAATGAGGAAAATGTAATACATTCCTTAGAGGGCTTTGATGTATTAGAATTAATATTCAAAATTGATGAGCTATTATACTACTTAGACATAATCGAAGAGGCGATCACACTAGCGAGACGGAGTATCCCAAGCAGCCGCATCATTCACCTCGACGAATTGGAAACCATTCATCATTCCCTCATTAATGACGGTTTCGGGCTTAACTCGGTCGATAGCATACTTAGTACTGCCAATGCCTACGCAGTATTAAACAACGAAATTTTCATTCATTGTAGATCACCACAGAGTCCACCTACAAACACAGTTTTATTTGAAAGGACAGAAATCATTCATGTTAAAAAGCGCTTGTTCCAAAGCCAACGCCATGTTTATATGTTCCTCAACGGATCTAGAACCTTTGACGGGTTGTATGCAACAATTGGTCTCCGGAAATACAGCAGAGTGTCCCATAGAACGCACCTACGGAAACAAAACTATTCGGAAAATCAATGATGGCAATATAGTCGTCAATGCAATCAATGTAACACTTTCGTCAAACTGTTCAGTCACCCAACGCACTCTACAGGGGTCGTTCCTAATCCAATACTCAAACTGTACACTGAAATTGGATGACGAGGAATATGTCAACACAAACATGGAGATACAGCCGTTCATACCTACCACGGGATTGAAGGTAAATCCAACCAAACTGTTTAACCACATTCCGTTGGAACATTTACAGGAGTTACATATGGAACAGCGTAACCATATCACACACCTTAACCTGACAGCCGAAAACCTCCATTGGAAACTTCATTTCCTGGGATGGATAGCATCCGTAATCTCATCAACTTTACTAATCTGCATACTGGGTTCATCCATAATCATCGTTTTGAAATTCGCCGCCTGGAAGACACTCCTTACCAACAGCAAACCAGAAGTCATCGAACAGGATACCATCGCATCAACCGAGGCCCATCCCGAGTCCAGAGAGGTACCGCTGATACTTCAGCAGTAGACGAAAGCCGAGGACGTCTTTCAGCTAAGGGGGAAGCCGTTACGGAACCGTTTGGTACATCACGCCACTCGGGTCCGCCAACCTACGGTCGACAACGTGGAGCGTGCAGCGTCAGCAGTATGCAGTCATAAGAGGGCCGCGAGCGCATGGCTCGCCCTCTTTTTCGCTGTGCAGTTCTTGTGGAGCACCGGTGGTGCCGTGTGATTAGTGATAAGTGAATAAATTGTTGAAAGTAGTTAGTTTTTAAAAGTGTTTGCATATCACGATTCCCATAAGTTATAGAAATTCAAATGAACTCGCTTTCGCGGATAATCCGCCCCCTTAATAATCGAGGTTCTACTGTATGTTCCAAATTTCAGATCAATCAGTGATCAGGAACGGGATCAAATTTCATTTAATGTGGGACAACCCTACAAACACTCAAACATACATACAAACAGGGCAAGCTGAATGAAACCATTAAAAAGTAATAGTTTATTTGGGAACTGCGGCCATCTTGGATTCGGATTTTCCATGATCTACTGTGTTCTACCAGTCGAGCACTTTCATTGGATACCAATATTGATGGGGCTTTGAAAAAAACATTTGGCGCCTGTATTATGACACTAGCACCGATAGCTTTAACTCGATCGATGTTATCGACTTTGCTCGATATCTATACTAGCAAAATAGAGCTAACGAGTAAAATTCTCATCGACTCTATTTTCTAATAAGGCCCATTGTTATGCTTAATTTTTTTTGAAAAATGCCTATTGATATATTTCAATCACCACTCTTCCAAATCCCAAAAAATCACTTAAAAAGCTAAATGTTTATGAAATCCTTATCACAATCAGCAGAACAATTTATGCGTCATCATATATATTTTCCTAAAAAGGCATGCCGGAAATTTACTGCTACAGTTCTGACTATAATACCATTTTTAAAACTTAATCATCTTCGCGAAACGCTTTATGATAAAATTCAAGTTCAACAACAAAATACTCAGGAAAACCTCTCAAAATTTGCGCCCTCCGTGAATGGAAGTGTATAATAACATTCTCATTCCTTTACACATTCAGGCTGCACATTCACAGTTGCACGATGAAAATCCCGAAAGGAAAATAGCAAAATGATATGCGTAAAAGCCGCAGCACGAGGTAAATCCTGAACACAATTTGACAGCCACCGGAACTTATAAACATATTAGGATAATATTATGGTACTTACGGAACTGGTATTTTTGTATACTTTGTTTAAATGCTGTACGATATCAAAGTAATCTCAATTGAAACTAATTTTCGAGGAAAACGCGAACTAACGAGAACAAAAAAAAGCAAATATGCCAGCTTATTGTGGCAACGGTCGACTGCGGAAAAACACAGAATGGAAAATGAAAGATAAAAGTGGGTGACGATAAAAATAGATGTAACGCTTCCTAAGGCAGGGAGATGGGTATTTCGGGTATAGGTTGTCCATTCTCAACTTAGGTGTCACACGCATGTGTCTATCGAACAATTGAGAGATTATTTACTTTACCAATCAACCATTTATTTAATGATTTATAAAAATTCATATATCCAACTACAGAAAAGAACAATATAAACAGTTTTTTGTCGTCCGAATTATTCCTCCTGCGTTTTTCTTCCAACTCTCGATCCTTTTGTGGTTCCATCAATTTTATCTACATTTAAATCCTTGTATTTGGTTGTCTGCTATTTGGGTGCTATCTGCGATTCTCACTGTATTTTGCTGATTGACAAGTAATGTAAGATTTCTATTTGATTTGTACCGATGTATCAAATATTCTAATTAAACGACTCAGATGTTCCTAGAATTGTTAACTCCAAAAATATGTTTGCTATGCGTCTCGTAGTAAACCTTCTCGAAAGCTGAAAACGTGAGAAAATTATCATGTCTGTCAGCTCTGTCACGACAGATGGTCCGTAACTGTTTCAAATTCCTATTCACACTGTCTCCAATTAATGCAATAAGATCGTTACATTCCTTATTTGTGAATTTTCGAAAAAAAACAAAATTAATCAGTATATGTTACGACAGATGGCATCTCTCATTCGGACTATGGTAGCATTCTCGAATGTGGAGGGGGCGAGACGCTCGCGCTCCGGCACCTTCTTACATGCTCACATATCCCCGGGATCGTGTACTACGACGTCCGGCCAAATAGGCAATCAGCACAATCACAATCAGCAGAATCAGGGCGCACCCGACGGCAATCGGAACTATATCCGGAGTGTCGATGGCATCGCAATCCTTGGCGATCGAGAACTTTGCGTTGTGCTTCGTATGGAACGCCTCGAACTGCAGTTTGGAAACGGTTAGGGTCGAGTTGAGTCCAGCCGGATCAACGGAAGTCAGATTGAGTTGCTGGGGACGATTGCAGTGGTAGGACATATCCAGGGGAGTGTGGAACATAATTTGGTCATTCACCAGAGTGATTGTTTGGTTGTCTGAAATGGTCAAAATGGTCATGAAGAATATTTCTCGTGTATAGTGCTTCGCTCATATTACGGATTGAACCTCAATGAATACAATCTTCCACTTACCTTTGGCATTGGGAAATTCATCACCGAAAATTACGAGAGAGAAGTGCAATCCGGACAGTGAAAATTCGTGCACGGTTGCGTTCACCTTGAAGGAAACCATCAGTGTGTTATCCTTGACCGAGGGAGGGCCCCAGGACAGAACAATGAACTGTGAGTCAGCGAGACAGGAGCCGTTGACAACTTTGGCATCTTTCGGGACATCGTACAGAGTGTGGACCGGCTTATCAGCTGAAACAAACGGAAGTAAAACAAAACTTTAGTACTGTAAACAATTGGTAGCAACCGCATCAGAGCAAAAACGTGATGACTAAGAGTGAATGCCATGTAGCGACGACGAAAGGCATTTTTTTCGCTACTGTACAGTTGAAAAGGGGCGTAAAATGATGATTTGTTGTTTGAAGACAAAACAAATATTTAGATGAATACGAGTACTCATTTCTAACCACTGCTGATAATTTGAGACCTAAACAAGACTGTGCGAACAGATGAAACATCAGCAAAAAAAGATTATATAAAATAAGAAGCAGATAGCCTCAATTTGTTATAAATACGTTCAATTTGTTGACTGAAGTAATCAACTCTTAGCATTAAATAGCGCTTATCATGATTCAGTTGATAATGCTGCACTCATCCGCTTGTTAGGCTTGGAAAATTTTGATATCGGTATTATTATTGTTAGAAACTCATATGGTTGGACTTTTCATGTTTTTTATCAAAACTTTTATGAGAAAAAACGAGCAATGGATTTTGCGAATATTTACTACGAATGTTTGAACAAGTGAGGAAAATAATAATAAATCACACGTATCGCAATACGAGCCTCGTGTCCAGCTCTCTTCAGACTAAACGAATTATTTGCTCAAAAATCTTCCAATTTGTAGTGCACATACAATTCGACATCAAGGGTCTCTGAACCTAGCATTGATTAAAATGAGACAAATAAAATATGTTGAGAAGAAAATCTTTTAGAATGCAATGTAATAGCTGCGCTCAATGAACGGATGTGATTCCCCGTTCCACGATAAAACATCTGTGAGTTCGATGGGACTGTACAATATTTACATAAATTATTCATCATTCCACTGTGATTCACCACTTGTTTCGAGTTTCGTAGATCACTGCAGATTTAAAGACGAATAAACTATCATATCATAATCCGACAGCCCTGGGTTTGCCATAATCCAGCGATACCCAACCAGCGGCCCGGCGGCCGCTTTTGGTTGGCCCATCCGGTGTGTATGGTGTTTGGAACTCATACAAAAATCTATAAATTTTGGTGAATGCCCGCGTCCCTCACTCAGTTAAAGCATCCATTTCATTGTCCTTGTCAGGGTTACCATATCTACAGAATGATCTGTATTTAAACAGATTTTTCGGACTTTTTGAAACCAAGAATCTGTAGATACAGATTACAGATTTTTTAGGTTTTCAAACAGATTTCCAGATTTTTCAAAATAACGATCCAATATTAGTTATGGCTTGATCTCATTTTTTTTTCATTCATGTGTAGCTTTTAAATACTACTTTCTCATGTTCATTCTAAGGCGAAAAGATGCTGAAGTCTGAGTCATCAGCTAGCTTTACAATAACAAAATATCATTGTTTATGTTTTCCTACTAAAGTAAAAGCGAATTTTTACGTGGATACCATCAACATCGTCAAATTCATGATAACTATGCCGACCAATGATACTAAAGCTAAGATTATGCTTCAAAGTCTTATATATAAAACATGTTTTTTTCTCACTTACGTATAACTCATCATCACAAGAGAACGGCTGATCATATTTGAGTCGTTTATATATTGTTGTGTCTGTCTCCACTCAAATTAGAATGATAGAATGCTTTTAAGAATATTAAAAAAAAGGAAAATTCGAAAAAATGCTATGCATATGTACTGCAGTGAAACCTGAAATCGAAAAAAATTATTACGCATTTGTTCTACAATGATAAGTTTGTCCGATTGGAGTTAATTTCTTCAATTAGAATTAATTTTGACGACATTGACATTAATGTTTTGTTATTTTGTAAATAATCATGGATTTTCAGGTGGAAAATGAAAATGAATCGCCAAATTGTGATCATCAAATTGGAGCAAAGATTGTCCAGTTTGAGCTGAGATCTCTCCATAGATGAATGTAACGGTGAGAAAAATTGATTTTTTTTGGAAAATTTTTAAGGAAAAACATACATACGTACATACGTTATTGCAAATTATAGATTGATGTTTATTTTCTACTAGCTGACCCGACGAACTTCGTTCCGCCCAAAATAGATTTCTTGATTTGAATACTTTCAAACATCCACGTTTTCTTACTAAGTGAACGTTAGTGAGTCCAATCACTGAACTCTTTATTGATTGATTACCCTTTGACCCTTTACAATTTCCTTTTACTATAAATTCTACAAAAAATCGTCCTTATAATATAAAATTATAATTCTCGTTCAAGATTCTCAAGCATTTGGAAATAACATGTTTCTCCGTTGCATGGAATACATGTTTGATACAGAGAATATTACAAAATGAAGACAGCTCAAATCGGACCATTCCTCCCTCGGGTTTAGGGCACACCAACACATTTGGCCTTCCATTTTTGTTTATATAGATAGAAGATATAGGAATGCGTTATTCCGTCTGAAAATCCTTTTCCACTTTCGAAAAAAATCTATTTCGTTAGCGCCAACATCAAATGGACTAACAACGCTTAGTTAATTGTAGAACATATGGGAATTCAATTTTTCTCTCCGCTGTATTGATCTATGGGAACAGACGAATACAACGAAATATAGATGACTCAAATTGAACCATTCCTTTCTCGGGGTTTGCGCTTACCAACACATTTGGCCTTCCATTTTTATTTATAGACATAAGATATGGAAATGCGTTATTTCGCCTGAAAATCCATTCCCACTTACGAACAAAGATCAATTTCGATAGCGCAAATATCGAATGGACTAACAACGCTTATTATGATACAATTTTCGAACATATGGGAATTCAATTTTCCGAATTTTCTGACATTCCTTCAGAATTTTCCGATTTTTCTCTCCACTATATTGATGTACGAGAAGAGACGAATACAACAAAATACAGGAGGCAAAAATCGGACCATCCCTTCTTCGGGTTTTCCACTTTTCCATTACTAGCTGTACCCTGCCACGCTTTGCTGAGGCACATTGTGGTTGCATGGTTGAGTTGATTTTTTCTTTTTTTATGTTGTAACAACAATCCTAGATGTGTTTGGTTGTTTTGTATATTGTATCATAGTTTGAGCTCAATCGGTTCCGTACTTTTCGAGTTTTTGACGCGTACACAAACGAACAGAACATTTATATATATATATATATATATATATATATATATATATATATATATATATATATATATATATATATATATATATATATATATATATATATATATATATATATATATATATATATATATATATATATATATATATATATATATATATATATATATATATATATATATATATATATATATATATATATATATATATATATATATATATATATGTATATATATATATATATATATATATATATATATATATATATATATATATATATATATATATATATATATATATATATATATATATATATATATATATATATATATATATATATATAAATAGAGATAGATGAGGGAAATCGATAAATTTTAAATCACTTCGGAGCACAATTTCAGTTCATAATTTTGTCAAACACGTGGAAAAAAGATGTTTCCATCCCATAGAACACATATTCATTACTGAATAGTAAATTTTCATTAGAAGCTCAATTTCAGAAACGCACTCTGGTCATATATAACATAATTTTTCTTCTAATTTTCCAATTTTTTATGCCGTAACAACACTCCTTGAAGTGGATTGTATATTGTGTACAACTTTGAGCTCAATCGATTCCGTACTTTTCGAGTTTTTGACGCGTACACAAACGAACAGAACATTTTTATATATATAGAGATGGAATGTTTAGACTTCTAAATTCATTCGTGCCCAGCAGTGACAAACGCCAATTGAAATATTGATCAATTAATTGTTCTGGAATTGAAGCCACGAACGTTCGCTTTCTGAAAGAACATGAATGTTCAGAAGTATTCATATCAAAAAAACAATTTTGGGCAGGACAAAGTTCGCCTGGTTAGCTAGTTCAACTTATATATTCAACCCTTTGCGGTCGTCTTAAATTTCGACATGTATGTCGTACTGGTCGCAATTATTTTTACTTGAAGAAGCAGTGATGTATAACTTTGTGAGATAATAAAAGATTAACAAGATTCCTCTATCTTTTGTAAACTTCTGATAAGAATTTACTAAACAATGTTTTTATGTTTATGTTTAAAAAATATTTGTTATAATTCTTCTTCGCGTGATACCTCTCGCATGTATCACCAAAATAATTAGTCTTTCGCCTTTTATCTTTCTGTTTGAACTTACAAAACAATGCTCTTTACATCTACACAGTGCCGAAATACATGGAGTTTTCCATTAATCCATTCCCCGAGTACGGATGACAACTTTTGTTTATACTAAGTACCGTAATCTATTATTCATAGTAGCGCCGTTTTGGTTCGTGAATAAGACATTAAAATTCGCTTAGAAAAAGTGTAAACTGATACATTGCTGCAAAAATTATAATATTAGTATGCTTATTTGCTGTGGTGGCTGAGAGCAGACAAACGACCCCAAATGAATGACACAGATTTCAATACAGATTTTCTGAAATAAAACTCAGATAAAAAGATTTTTTGAGACCAAAAACACAGATTTTATTATGGCAACCCTGGTCCTTGTCAGTGCTGAATTAGTGAAAAACAAATAAAATTCACTGGGCAGCAAATAAGAAACTACAGTTTTTTACTTGTTATTGCCATTTGATTCATTCTACAACAGGTCCCCTCGGGTTTACTATTTCAGGTGATCTCCTATGATGAAAAGAAATTTAATCTGGATGAGATTGTTTTATACTGTAAGGACGTTCGGAACGAGTAACGTAGTTTCTCAACTCGTTACTGTGTGGGTGAAAGTGTGATGACTTGGGGAAAATTTTCTCAAAGAGGTCTTCAGGAGTACTGCAAAATACTTCAGGATCATTTACTGCTGTTTTTGCATCACAACCACATTAGTGCGGAACTTTGCGATGTATATCAAATATAAAAAATGTCCAGAATAAAAGAGTACACAAAATAAAAACGGTACTATCCTAAACAATTCATATATTTCAATTTCAGTTTTAATTGGCATTGGTAGTTTGTTGGACGATGCATAGCTTGTTTTCATTTCTACAGCTGATGAAGAGATGTTACAAACAGGTTGGTAAACCACTAGTAACTAAAATAATTTCCAATACAATTAATTATAACAGCAAAAAAAATCTAGCAAATTAGTAAAATAAGTCTTACTAATTATTTCTCTCAGTGCGACGATTAATCATTTAATCAATTATTTTGGGCGGTTAATCGTATCGAATAACAAACAGCTGAAAAATATTCGATTAGCTGATGAACGATTTATTTAAAAAATCGGAGATCACTAATTCCTCCCAAATTGCACGCTATTTACTAATACTAACACGAGGACCTTTAAAGCATACCTGATAACTGTCTAAGTTCATTGGTTTGAGTTCACGGCGGGTAGACAATAAATCGTCCATTACTGGTGTAACTACTTTTTTGCATCAGAGATCATGTTTTCGTTTTACTTTATATGGACGTAAAAATAAGATTGTGCACGCGGGTAACAAGATTCATGTCAGGGGGAGTAGAAATGTGGATTCAAGTCAGGTTGAATGAAGAGGCAGATTTGTATTCATTAGTCACGTCAATTAGAATAACCATTTGCTGGAATAGTTCATCAGTCATCCTCGCTCTCAACGCTCATCAATTCATTTTCTAGTCAATTCAAACCATGTTGACAGCGAATGCTGAAGTAGTCCTAGTCGAATCGAAGCTACTGCGAGAAGAGTGAATTTTTATTTTTCGGCTTCGAAGATTTCGGGCCCTGCTCCCAACATCAAAAAAACCTCCACCGATTATAGTGAAGAACATTCCTCTGGACTTGTTATGGAAGGAACTAGAATTAAAAAAGATTTCCGCCAAATATAAGCCGTGCAGAGTCGGCATCAAGATGTCTGTTGCCAGCAAGCAGAGCTTTGAAGCTATCATGAAATATTTACAGGAGAGAAAAGCCGAGTATTACTCTTACGGTTATGAGATCGAGCCGTTGGAGTCCGTGGTGAGAGAACACCAAGAACATCGAACAGGAGCTTGTGAATCGCTACAAGCTACAACCCATCGCAATATTCCCCATGAAAAGGAGAGACGAAATTAACAAGCAGTACCATAATCGGCTCTATCTGGACCACTTTCACAGGGGGGACTGTTACCGCAGGAGCTCTGCAAGCTGTACGTACCGTTCGTTCCGTCGTCGATAACCTCACCCGTTCGTTCCGTCGTCGATAACCTCACCCAGTGCGGACGGTGCTTGAATTTCGGGCATGAGCGCGTAACTGCTGCTTGAAACCACGATGCAGTCTCTGCAGTCAAGCACACGTCACCACGGATTGCCAGCTTGAAAGTTGCAAACAAGTGTGCCAACCGCAAGGGCGACCACCGTGGTACGGATCGTTCGTACCCCAAGCGCGGAGAATACCGTCAAATCCGTCAGAAAGCGTCTACATCAAACCAGCCAGGAAGGAAGCGGAACATCCTCCCGTCGCCGCCTGTGATTAACGTGCAAAATTATCCTGTATTTCATGTCAAAAAAACTTCTCCAGCGGCTCCCATAATGACCGACCTAAGCTAGGCTCAAGTAGTAGCTAGAGCCGCTACACCACGAAATGCGCCGGAAACCATCGCTGCTGCTCATTACCGTGCCTCTACATCGGCTGATCCAAGTCAATTGGATCCATGCCCCATGCTGCACAACCACAACAGCAGAGAGAAATGAACAGCGATTTTCTATCGACGGACAAATACACCATTGAGCAGCTTTTAGATATCTTCGACGAGATGGCTACCAAACTCGCCAACTGTCAAACGCGTCAAGAACAGCTATGTACTCTAGGTCATCTGTTTATCCGCTATGGCTGCTTAGGCGATCGACCTAGCTACTAGCTCTCTGTAGTAGGCAAACGCGAGGAACTGGTTGATTTTCTCTGAATCAAGAACATCGACGTGGTTGTGTTTGTGGAAACACACCTTAAGCTAGCGAGGTCAGCACTACGCTTGGACCAGTCATCGTCATTGCCGCTTACTGTCCCAAACAAGCCCGCATACGCTAAATTCATGATCGCAGGTGATCTGAATGCTCGGCATCAAGTGTGGGACAATCAACGGCGGAACCAGAACGGAACCATCATGACGCAAGACTTTGAGACCGGACACTACAACATTTTGGCGCTGGACAGCCCAACGAGGATCTCCAGATCGGGGGTTCATTCGATCATAGACTTCTTCCTGACAAACGTGGCCGTACCACAGGATCCAGTTGTCTATGATGAGCTGCCATCGGACCACTATCCAGTGGTGCTGAAGTTGGGTGCTTCTGCTGATGCTGTTATCCGCAGTCCCAGGCGGAAATATCATCGTGCAAATTGAATCGTGTTCCAACGAATTGTGGATAAGAGCATTAATACCGCTCTACCTTTGGTTTCCCCTATGAAGATTGATCTGGCACTGGAATCCCTCCAACAAAGAAGTGGCCTATTTAGGACTCACTCTAGCCAGTCATCTGACTTTTAGATCTCACGTTAATAAAATCGCCACGAAATATTCTGCTTCGGTCGTTGTATTCGTTGATTGCCAGAAATTCTAAACTTTGTCTGAAAAATCAGATGGCTATCTATTAGCAGATCATTTATCCTGCAATTGAGTATGTGGTTCCTGTCTGGAGGGGTTGCGCCAGAACACACAGACTGAGACTCCAACGTATTCAGAATACTTTTTTAAAAATAATTCTGAATCTGCCCCCCTGGGTGAGAACAACGGAGGTTCACGAAAGATCCTGCCTGGATACCCTGGAAGTGAAATTCCACAAATATATTAAGAAATTTGGAGAGAGGTGCTCCTATTCCGAGCACTTGATTGTTCGGAATTTGTATAGCAATTTCATAGGTTTAGGTTAAGGTTAGGTAAAGTAGGTAGCTTATTTTAATCATTTCAAATTATTAATTTGAAATGTCCAACATTCCATATAAAAAAAAAATCATAAAACGTGCATTGCGTTTCTGCAATGCAATTTCTTTATCTAGAATTAAGATGCAAAGCATAAGCTGTTCACTTGGCTTGTGAGAACTTTGTATAAAACAAAAATCAAATGAAGTAAATATATATACAGGCAAACCTTTTTTTGTGCGGGGGATAGGGACCGCACAAAAAAAAATCGCATAAAAAATATCGTGCAAAACTTTACCCGTAGCTTTAAAAAATCGTGTTCGGTACACATTTTGGAAAAATCTTTTTTTGTGCCGTAGATAGGGACCGCATAAGAAAAGTTTTCTCCAAGAAAATAACTCAAATTCTCTCAAATTAATTTCCTTTTGTTTTCCTGTTTTGCGATGGGACAGTTGGCCTTTTCGGTTGCCCCTGGCTGCTTTGTGCTTTTAGTTACATGTCGAAATGTGTTGCTGCTAGAAATTATGTCATGCAAAAACTTAGAAAAACTTAGAGCATTTGATGGGAGGAGGGGAATGATTTCAGAAGTGGACAATTAAGACGCAAATATGCTTTTTTCGCACTGAAATGCATATAAACCATCAAAAAAAAAAACTAAATGGACGATAACTTCTTTTCAAATACCGCACAAAAAAATCGCACAAAAAAAACCGCACAAACAGGTTTTACTGTATATGTAAAAAAAACTTTGATTCATATGACACAAAAGACTAGATAGAGAAAATGGGAATTTCGAACTAGTTGAAATAAATAGCTCAACATTTTCATTGATGCTATCCTGGGGAGTATAACATCATAAACATACACAGCACAACCGTTGCCTTCCATATGGGGCAAACTTGTTGTTTTCTGTTGCTAGCAATATTGTTTCAATGCTAAATCTGCTGGAGCACCACTGTTATGCCAAATCCGTCAAATGTCAAAATAGTCAATAACCAAAAGCTTCTCGAATCGTTTTCCAGCCAATTTTTTATCGAAAACAATGACAGAAAGATCAATGATACATCAACGCTTCATAAACTTTAAAGCCAGTGCTTCGCATCCCATGCGAAATTTCAAGATTTGTCTGTCGTAAAATTTTGGCGAGGTTTTTTTGATCCATCTATCCTTTGATGAACCGTGTAGAATATGCAATTTGAAGCTATCCAGTTCTACAATTACATATTGACAAGCGCTGTTAGTCCATTTGATGTTTGCGCTAACGAAATTGATCTTCGTTCGAAAGTGGAAATGGATTTTAATGTGATAAAACGCATTCCTATATAGTCTTCTATCTATATAAATAAGAATGGATCGCCGAATGTGTTGATAAGAGCAAAATTCGAGGAAGGAATTGTCGGATTTAGAGCTGTCTTTATAATATCTTATTTTCTGTATCAAAAATTTATTCCATGTAACTGAGAAACATGTTATTTGTAAGCGGTTGAAAAATCTTGAATGAGAATTGTGTCTGAAAATAAGCTGATATTATAATGACAAGTTTTGGTACTAGGATATTATAATGACAAGTTTTGGTACTAGGAATATCATAGTGAAAGGTAATTTTGAAGGGCAGTTTAGAAGACAATCAATGAACAGTTCTGCGATTGGACCCATGAACTGCGCTAAGTAAGAAAACGTGGATGTGATAACGAAAAATGAATTTTGGGCGGGACGAAGTTTGCTGGTTCAGCTAGTACACATTTTTAAAAAAAGTTCTAATTTTGTCGTTGTACAACGAGGACAGATTTTAACTATGCTTTCATTACTTTTGGTAGAATGAAGCATAACACTAACTGCATATTAGAATACAAGTGTAAGTAAAGGCATCAATAGTCAGAATTCCAGACATGCACATGGAGTTTTCGTTGTGCAAACTAGATACTGATTTCAGTTTTGTAAAGATTACTCTTAGTAGTTTAATCAACTTTCCAAACTATCTTACATATAATACGAAATTGGGCAAACTAAGTCAAATGTAAATAGTTGCTACTTACAAGCATCCAAATAGGTAACATTGAGCTGCAGAGCCATCTGGGTTAGTACACAAGTCTGATTTGTGGTCTTATTGGTGAACACCCAGCTGCCAACTTCGGGATCGGGCACTGGGGCCGGTGTGGTCGGCTTCGGAGGCTCAGTGCTGGTTGTGGTCGGAGCAGTGGTGGTAGTGGGGGTGGGAGTAGTAGTTGCGGCTGTTGTTGTGGTTGGCTCAACGGTCGTTGTGGTGGTTGGTGCCATGGTAGTAGTTGTTGGTGCTACCGTAGTCTCGCTCGTGGCTGGAGATGAGGTGGTAGGCGCATGAGTCACAATTTCTGGTGGACTACTTTGAGCTGCAATAGATAATAAAAACGTTTCAATGGTTAATATGCTATGTTGGGGCTGTAAACACATTATGAGTTGCTGGGTACAAATTCATCCTTTCTTAAAAGGGGAGACATGTTATGAGATCTTTTGTGTTCTGACAGCTCACTTTTAGAGGATGTGGAAAACATGATAGTTCAATAAAAGTGAATCAGGAATAAATTGAACTGAATAATATAAAGCATTTATCTTGGTCATTTGGTTTATAGAGATGAATTATAATGATGCGGCTACTCAGCATATTTTAACTGAGTCCAGAATCACTTATGATGTTTATTTAATTGTGTCCAAAAGCTGAATAAGTTATCTTGAGACACCTGAGAACTACACAACAGTAAACATCCAAATTCTATCGAAAGAACTCATGGTCGAAACGATTATAAACAGAACATTCATTCGGACAAACCTTGCAACGTTGCAGTTGACTTCACTTGCACTGCACTGCATCATAGCGATAGGGCCCACCCATCAATCTTTATATTTCTCTTTGTTCAATTTGCTACAATGTTGCAATCGAAATATTCATCCCGTATTCGATAAGGACGAATTAAACGTTGAAAATTGTTTGCTGGTTAATTTCGTATAATTATTCATTTCTTAACATTATTTTTCCCCGCTCTAATTCCACCAATAGACACTATGAATGATTTCAATCAGTACAATCAGTGATGATCGATTAGTCTTGCAATTATCTCAGTGTGAGTATTGAAAGTTATTGTCAGCAGTGATTAATTAGTTTTATACACAAAAAGGCAAAAATTTAACAAATCTCGGTAGTTCATATTTTGATGTAAATCTTCTTCGGTTATGGTTCCTCATGGAAATACAGTCAATCGCAAAATTGAATATACACATGCTACTCGATGATACTCTCCGTTTATTTGGAATAAAATATTTTGAATACATTTCGTCTTTGGACGCATATTAATAACACACACATTTAACTTACTATGCGCGCAAGAAAATCTCGCGGAAAGTTTTTTGCTAATTATTTATTCCAACAAATTGAAAACAATCTCTATTCAAGTAATCGCAAAATTGAGTGTACACCTTAAATTTCTCCAAACAAATTAACCTTTTTAGTAAGATCTTTGCGAATTATCGTACTTTTTTTCGTCAATATGTGACGTCAACACCAAACCACTGCATGGCCAGTGTTGGTTTTTGTTTTTTTTGTAGATGTTTGAAAACGTTTTGACGTGGGACTACGTCTAACCGGAATATATGGAGGGTAAAATGAATACCTAAACACAGAATATGCAGGGAAAAATGAAAGATTCCGAATGCTTAGAACTCAAATATTTCTTACTGGATTGGAAAGATATTTGCATCAATTGATAGGGAATATTTCTACGCATCTATCGCAATTAAAACACTGCTATTTTTCATTAGATAAACAATTGAATTTGTGATTTCCCCAACACAGACTTCAAAACCAAGCATCTTTGGGGGAATCGGCATTGCAAATACATGAAAGTAGGGTGATTTTTGTTCTCATCGAAATGTGTGAGATTTCAAAGCCAAGGTGCCTGGGTAAAATCGGTGTTCGGAGGCATTTTTGCTCCGACTGAAATGTTTTTCCCTAATTTCACAGACTTCGAATTCATGGAACGTAGGGAAACCGGCTTTGCAAATACACGCAAACTAAAAAGTAGTAATTTTGTACTCGCTTGCCTTTGTGCAGACTGGAATATGTTTCCCTAACGCGGTCTTCTAAACTTAATAACCTGGGAAAATCGTGACACAGACACTAGAGGCGAATGAACTTTTAAGTTTGAAGTCTCTATAGTATAAAAAGTAGAAGTAGAAGTTGTTGATTCGTGCAAGCCAGAGGTACTTCTGCGCCCGCATGTTTTTTTTCGCACTCCGGAAAGTGTTTTCTTAACACGGATTACAAAAGCGGGTACGAACACAACGCTTTGGCTCGATTATTCAAGATTGCATTGAAGGATATGCCATCATATCTTCTGCTCACTGAATTTCTACGCATACCATTTGATGATTTGACAAAATGTTGATAACCATTTGCTGCGATAACGTCTATTGATTAAACAAAATGCGTTCGACACACATGTCAAAACAAAACTGAGTGCCTGGAGTTCATCAAATCAATCAAATTCGCGGTTCCAGGATACGTACACTTGAGAAATGCAAACTTTAGAGGGAAATGTAGAATACAATAATCGTTCGATAACTCTTCCGTTCACATATTTTGTAACGTAACTTAAAAGAACAGACATTAAATTTACTTGTAACGAAGAACATAATCTATCACAATGCATAAATTTTCAATCTTTTTACTCACAAAGCAAATATTTTAAATTCAATAGAATTCGAAAATTGTTTCATTCAATTTAAAAATTTAACCACGTCAACCTTGCGATTATGTCATAGATATAACCCACCCATTTTTTATCAAAATGGCAAGTAAGAAGAACGAAGTAGATATTGTTACACGTACAATGATAATAAGTAAGATTTGCATTGGAAAGACATTGGAGGAAATAGCAGCTATCGTTGGAAGAATCCACTATACAGCAAATAAAATCATAAACAAGTGGAAATACGAAGGAATCATAGAAAGTCTCCCGAGTAGAAGACACAAACGTACCGTGTCTTCTGGTGATGAACGAGTAATTGTGCGAAAATTTCGAAAGAACCCTGAAACAAACATTCCAAAATTGACTACCGAAGTACCCGGCACCATTGGAAGACCCGTCAGCACATACACTGTCCAGAGAGTAGCATACAGGACCAATCTGAGGTCGTGTTGTCCGTAAAAAGCCTTTCACATCAAAGGTGAATATAAAAAAAACGATTACAGTTTGCTAAGGCATATGTTGACAGATCTAAGGAGTTCTGCAACAAAGTCCTTTATACGGATGCTTCAGATTCAGCATTTGGCGACAGCCAGATGATGTATGGTACAACGGCGGCTTCTGGAACTGGAACCATGGAGTTTATCGATTCGGCGATGGACAATATGGCTTCATTGGACATCCTGAAACGTAACCTTCAGTGTCCCGTGCAGAAATTGAGTCTCTTTCGTGATTACTACTTCCAACAGTATAATGACCATAAGCAAACTGACCTCATCGTGTGATCATCCGATTTGAACACTATTGAGAATCTATGGTGGGGAATCAAGAAATGTATGAAAAATGAGAATGACAAAACTCGAGACGACGATTAATGGGATCTGGGAGAGCATTCGTTTTACTGTGACCAAAAATCTCGCATCGGCGCTTGCAGTCAGTGCTGGACGCCAGAGGGGGCCATACCAAATACTAGGAGATTGATTTTGGTTATCTGTTAACATTTCTGAACCGTTTTCAATTCTTTTGAGGAAAAACTTAAATTGTATACTCAGTGTATTGAAATTTTTTTGTTTGTTTCTCAAACATGAAGTAGAAATGAGACCATTTTTTCTTATCACTAAATGAGAGTAAAATGAATTAACGATGAATATGAATTGCTTTTAATTATTTACTTTTTACCCCGAAAAACTCAAGAATAACAAATTGGCAAGGGGGGTATACAGGGCGGACTCGATTATATTTTTTGACGTAGGATTACGTCTTTCGGGAACATATTAGGGTACAAATTGAAAATCGAAAATCGAGCGCACCGTGAAAATTGTCCAATTTCAAATGCTTATTGCTCAGTAATTTCATGATGGATTAATGAGATTTTTGCGTCAATCAATTTTGGCACTCCATAACAATTTTTTACATTGAATAAAATAGTATATGTCATGAAACTAACTATCGAAAAATTGAAAAATCTCAACCCTTATCTTAACGTAAATACCTACTTCTGATTGGTCGAAATCTACGACACATGCGGCGAGTCCCTAACAGAGACTTCAAAACCAAGCTGCCTGGGAGAAATCGACATTGCAGATACATGAAAGTAGGGGGAGCTTTTTTCCACTGACATGTATTCCCTAACAGAGATTTAAAATCCAAGGTGTCTGAGGGTAATCAGCATGTAAATACCCTCGTGGCCGATAGTTTAACTAACGACGCGCACAAATGGATAGTGCTGGGCATTGCTGATTGCATACGTGCTGGCGAATAAGTTGGGAGCGATGAACGAGTGTTTTGTTTTGTTATTTTCGTTCCAATAAGAATCTTTCGATGGGTTGATTGAAGAATGATGTTTCAATGAACTGAATAGAACTTATGCTTGATAGAATTAAACAAAATTTAAATTTGGAATTTTTATGTTGGTTGCTTCGTGAAATTTCATATCAATGACCGATCATGTATTGTAAAATTTTTAGCACAACTGTAAGAGTAAAATTGTATATGGTAGCTATTGTGTTAAAATGACTTGAAATATGAAACGATTTTTTTTCTCCCAAGGAAAGTTCATGCGACGAGCAAAATTGGAAAAATGAAGGAATATTCGAAAAAGTGATTTCACATATGCTCTACATATCGTATTGGGTGCTGTTAGCCTAATTGGAATTTGCATTGAGGCAAGTAGCATCGTGTTCCGTTGGGTTTAAAGCGAAACGGAAATGGGTTGTATAAACACTCAGAAAATAAAAAAAAATATAAATGAAATTACCTTTTCCATTTCAAATATATTTTCTCTCTACTAAAGTAACACTTCATTTCTGGTGAGAAAACTTGTGTTCGATAATGATAATTATCTTATATTACATTGATGAGCTTTTTTTTCTTAATTCCATCTATACATAACATAGGAGCCATCTCGTCCAGGACCACAGAGGGCGACTTTAGTACGTGATACGCACCATATTATGACTAATCACCATCTTTCTAGCATTATCACTCGGTTATGGACACTGGTGGAGTGAACAAACAATACCTAACAACCGGATAAAACGGACCCAAATCATTATCGAAGAGTTTAACAATGTAATTCTTCAAACATATCAAAAATCAGCATGCAGCAGATAGCCTAACAGAATCCTACGTCAACTATGCTGTCGTGTCTTGGACACAACCCTCCTGTGACTTTTTTTATTTCTTTTCACTGTATATAATCGAGCCAGAAAAAAAAATTAATCGCTTTTTTTGCATATATTTTTCGCTTTTTGAAAATAAAATATGAATTTGATTTTTGATTCATCCCCTTAATGTCAGAAAACACCTTTCTCACACGAAAAAAAAAATCCAGATTCTTTCAGGAGCTGTTAGACGATCATATTTGATGAAAAAAAATCCACCTACGCATATGTTCGAATTTCAACAATGACAGAGTTATAGAACTTTTTTTTTTGCTTCGGACACTGTTGTCTCAAACTGGCTCTACAGTAAAAAGTACGCTACGGAAGACGATTCTTTTGCTTTAATTTGGAAGATGAGGAAATTTAGTACAGGATATAATAGTGAAACAACTAATTTAGTGGTTTTTCATAACATTTTGGAAGTGAAAAACTCACAAGTAAATAATGTGTTATTATTAATTTTATCCTGAGAATTTATATTAAACTAGATTGTTTCTATCAATTAAATTGAAGCCCTACAATTTGTTCTTTGACACCCAACTTCTTTCCTAATTTGGCTGCAATATCGATATAAACAATTGCTGGAGAAAATTTAAGCAGTCTTCTAAAATCAACATTTTTACCCTACTGTACATGCAATAGCCACTTAAATTTCACTTTATCGTTGAAAGGCTACATTTCTTCTTGAAATAAATCATATTTGAAATATATATATTTTTTCCAAACTGTATATGATCGAGTCCAAAATTGTATACAATCGAATCACATATAATCAAGTTTGTATATAATCGAGTTCGACCTGTACTTAATTTTGCGATTGACTGTATTTCAAAGCAAAAATTAACCGGGCAAACGAATGCCGTCCGACGTTCGTTAAAGCCTTGTTAAAGGATCGTATCCTTGGTTTCAAACTAACCGAACAATCAGTGGAACACAGATTTGCGTGCGAGACCGTCGTTTCTGACGGCGAATCGGCGGTCGATTCGGATCGCATCATCTTAGTGGCTAGGGCCACCTCGATTGTTTATCCTCGTTCAATGGGGACTTCACTCCCATTACATTGTCCCCAGAGTAAATTTCGAAAAACGAAAACGAGAAAAAAAATTTATAACAAAAATTACGCTTTTTTCTGTGAGGCATTAATATCCATGATGTTTTTTCCGCGTTACAATATTTCTAGCCTACTTGTGACATCACACTTTCTTCTGAACGGTTGTTTCTGTTAAGGCGCGTCCACATTATGCCGAATGATGCCGATCGACGGACCCACTTGTTTTGGGTTGGGTTCGGTTTGATTCGAGTCGGTTTTCGGCACGCCGGCATGCCCGGGCGTGTGGACGTGCCCACATTTATTCGGCTTTACCGGGCGGTTATGGCCGATTGACATAATGTGGACGCGTAGAGTTGTTTTCGGGGCGATTTTTTTCAGATAATGGCATCCAGCCACTATAAAAATAATAAATTAAACGAATTGGTTAAAAAAGATTTTAATAATTGATAGTTAAAAAAATTGACAACCCTATGAATAATTCCGAATTAAATTAATGCTCTCTGATAGCGAATTAAAGCCGCCTCTATCAACGGTCACCAGGAAATCATCTCGACCTCTCATGTGACCTAGTCGTTGGCGACTAATTGCTAATCATGGAAGCTTCCGATTTGATAATCCCTATCAGGTTGGACTATTTTTTTTCGATTCAGAGATCAAAAGATATTTTTTTTGTAGATTCTTATAGAACTTCATATCTACACGTTGTGGTAATAACCTTCCAACTGCGGTATGTTGCCTTCACTATCTGCTGAGAATGCTCAGTCCGACTGCTGCTTTGATGATCCAACAAAAAGAAGATTATACTAGGGCACCATCATTCAGCTGGCAACGCTGTGTTGTTGTAAAAGCAAATTAACACATCGAAGCATCGAAAAGTGATTCATAGTTTTCACACTATCCAGGCTGCAAAATTGCCATTTCATGCAAGACTGCATTGCCAGTAGAACACTGCATCCTGCGCGTAACTCATTCAACTAGCAAGTTCGGCATTTTCCATGTTAAGATCAAAACAGTAATGCAATATCAAAACAGCTGCTGACAGAAGTGGCAAATATTTTCGGTTTGCCCTTATGCAAACATCCATTGCATAAATGACGGACATTATCAGCACCGTATTCTCTTTGTTCTCCTGTCGGGATTATCATTCTGCTAGAGGAAGCCATATTATGGAGAGAAAAAACAGCTTATCGATACAAATTAAATGAACAACGATCGGTACGTTTCCGAGATGAAAATGGTCACTCACCCAAATGAGGGAAGCAACAACCCAATAAATTTAGCGATAAGACTGCGGATCGAATCGAGCGTTCTCGGAAACATTACCCAACAAATAGAAAACATCAGTAAATCCACTTACCACTGCATAGCACTAGTCCAGCCATCAGCAGGAGCACACAATTTCGCGACGCCATCATACCAGACCAATTCCGATTACACTTATTTCTATCCACTCGAAAAAAATATAAAGCCAGTCAGATGATCACCGAGAGGGATACTTCCCCGTCTTTCACTTTCCAATCAAAGCACCAGTGATAGAACCGAATAAACAGGCTTAGTAGACACTACTGCGACTGATTGATAAATAACATTGTTCTCGCTCGAACACGGTCCAACTTGTTCCCTGATAGCACAAACACATGCTCACGGCAAAGCGAATCGTTCAAGGTAGGCGGCTCGCACACCGGAGCAATGAGCAACTAGCAACTGTCAACATGCAATAAGCAATATTATCACCAATGGATTTTTCCATTTAATCTTTGTTGATCTCGCACACCGACGCAATACGATATCGCTGTCGCCTTTACAGAGCAACACATGTCGCTAGCAACACGGCGTGTCGGTTGAATAGCAACTTATCGCTCATATTTTGACAAGTTTCGTACATTAAGGCGATTGTTTGCATAATGTCAGGGGTTTTTATTGCTCTGGTATGCGAAGAACAACAAAATATGTTTCCTGTTGCATATTGTGTACTGCAGTTTGCTAGTTGCTTATTGCTGCGGTGTGCGAGCCGCCGTAGGAAGAGTTAGGCAGCTCGCACACCGGAGCAATAAGCAACTAGCAAACTGCAATACGCAATATGCAACAGGCAACATATTTTGTTGTTCTTCGCATACCAGAGCAATGAAAACCCCTGACATTATGCAATAATCGGCTTAATGTACGAAACTTGTCAAAATATGGGCAATAAGTTGCTCTTCAACCGACACACCGTGTTGCTAGCGACATGTGTTGCTCTGTAAAGGCGACAGCGATATCGTATTGCGTCGGTGTGCGAGATCAACAAAAATTAAATGTAAAAATCCATTGGCGATAATATTGCTTATTGCATGTTGACAGTTGCAAGTTGCTTATTGCTTCGGTGTGCGAGCCGCCTTAAGGCCCATTTATACGTTGCTAGTAGCTGACTTGAGAATGAGCAGCTACTGACCCGGTGAACTCGCTTGACATTTGGTTGACTCGCCTTGTCCGTTCACACAGTGTGAGCTGCTGACGAGAAACTAGATACTACAGCATTGGCTTACTAGGGATGCCAGATGATTTCTCAAATGTCCATCAAATAGTCAGAAACAGCAATCAGGTCTGAATTTGACAGATAATTGATTCGAAATCGACTTCTCTATTGGCAGTATTCGTCTCAGGTTTTCAGTTGCATTTATTTTATTTAGTTGCACAATTTTATTGCAAAATACACGCTGACCGTGTATAAAAATACTTTGTGCTGAATTTCTTCGAACTGAAGATACTATCCGAAAAAGCAGAAAGGCAAAAGGATTTGAGCCAGTAATTGGATGCAAGAAAAATGAGCAACAAATAAAATCTTGAAGGAACTCTACGATGATGATCCTTTAGAGCACATAGCAGTGTTGAAAAAAAAAACACCTGAATTAGTGGAAACACTGTTGGATTTCATTTCAAAAATACAACGCCAAGATACACTCATGAGGGATGCTATACCTGCAAGAGTGTAATTAAAAAACGAAATTGATGTGCCTTGCTTCTGGAATATTGTTCAGATTGTTGTCGATATTTTTTAGATTCTCGAATGCATTCATAGCTAAGATAATTCCGAAAGTATGTGATGCTATAACTGGCAACTCAAAAGATTTTTTAAAATTTTATTTATTTCGCCTTGTTGGCAGCTTCGTGTGCCAATTTGTGGAATAAAAATGATAGTAGATTTGCAGGTGGAGTAAATACGTGTCAAAAATTAAAAATACCAATTTAATAATAATGAACGAAAATGCACTTTTTAAAATCGAATATGTATTCTGTTTTTTAGAACAATACTTTATTTGCAAGTTGTGAGTGAATTTTGAATGAAAACTGTGCCTGATATTAGAGATTCTCAAGAAAACTATCTCAAAAAGAAAGGGTGCCCCGCCAGCGTACATAACAAAATAACAACGATTTCGTTTAGAAACTATGAGGGTTTATTTGTTTTTCCAATAATTTTCAAGTCTATAAATATCTTCGCATGTTTTCAAATATCTTAAAAATGAAGACATTTCTTTACATTTGGCATCCCTGATTCGAACGCTAAATTCTGTTTTTGACGTTTTGAGGGATGCGAGTGCTAGTGAATTCAAAAAACTTTGAAGTAGCTCGCACGCCGGATTACACATGACACTAAATGGCATGATGTGTTCACACGGTGTGAGTAGCTGCAGTGCAGTAACTGACTAGACCGACTCGTATGCTTACTCGCACCGTCTGAACCCGGCTTAAGGGCGATCACAACAAACGCGAGCTGGCTCCTCTCTCTCAAGCCGGGTTCAGACGGTGCGAGTAAGCATACGAGTCGGTCTAGTCAGTTACTGCAGTACAGCTACTCACACCGTGTGAACACATCATGCCAGTTAGTGTCATGTGTGATTCGGCGTGCGAGCTACTTCAAATTTTTTTGAATTTACTCGCACTCGCATCCCTCAAAACGTCAAAAACAGAATTTAGCGCTCGAATCAGGGATGCCAAATCTTTACATTGTCTTTACATGTCTCTATTTTTAAGATATTTGAAAATATGCGAAGATTATTATAGACTTGAAAATTATTGAAAAAACAAATAAAACCCTCATAGTTTCTAAGCGGAATCGTTGTTATTAAACGGTTTTATTTAGCTTGCCCTGTAATCTGTTTGTATGTTTGTAACATGTCCCACATTAGTAGAAATTTGACCCCCTTCTTGTTGACCGATTGATCTGAAATTTGGAACACACCTTTATCTCTGTAGTCATTACAAAACTGCGTATTTCATTATCTTGTAAATCCAAGATAGAGGCCGCTACAAAATGGCGGATCCCTTTCTTCCTCAAAACCTCATCAATGTGGGTTTTCCAAAACCCCATCAATATGGGTATCAAATGAAAGGGCTTGACTAGCAGAATACAGTTATTTAAGAAAAATGCAAATCCAAGATGGCTGCCACTACTAAATGGCGGACTACATAGTTTCCCAAAACTTCATTAATATGGGTGTTGGGGGGAAGCAAACTACGCCACTGATGACTTGATCTGAACCTGCGCATCCGGACGGTGCCACTCCATGACGCACCCAGACAATCATTGACAGCTAGCTGTCATCACTGTCATTCTGAAAACTTCTCTCGTACCACACATTCTTTGCTAATCACAAAAAAGGAGTAGAGATAGAACCCAAAATAAAGTTGAATTCCCAAATTGTTAAATAATTGAATCATCCTGTCGTGCTTTGAATTTAAAACGAGGAGATCAAATGTAGGTAAAACCTAATAATGTAAAGTTCTTGTTTAATTATTGTTTCTCTTAATAAATACAGCTTTGAGCTCGCTATACATTGATAAAAACGCGTGCTGAATAGAACCTCCGAAACCCCCGTAACAATGGGTATCAAATGAAAGGGATTGACTAGCAGAACACGGTTATTTATGAAAAATGCAAATCCATCAAAATTCTACCAAATGGCGGACTACATATTATGTCAAAACACCATTAATATGGGTATCAAATGAAAGGGCTTGAATAGTAGATCACAGTAGATCATGAAAAATTAAAATCCAAGATGGCCGCAATCACAAAATAGCAATATACTTTATTAAACGGTTTTATTTAGCTTGAACTGTTCGTATGTATGTATGTATGTCTGTAGGATTGTCCCACAGTAATAGAAATTTGACCAATAGGAACTGACCGGATAGGAACTGCTGTCATTTTAAAACTGCTTATCTTGAAAAATCCAATTTGGCCTCCGCTCAAAATCGCTGATTCCATATCATCTCAAAAAAAAAGG
The DNA here is from genome assembly GCF_029784135.1 of Toxorhynchites rutilus septentrionalis. Lineage (NCBI taxonomy): Eukaryota > Metazoa > Arthropoda > Insecta > Diptera > Culicidae > Toxorhynchites > Toxorhynchites rutilus. The sequence goes on from NC_073746.1 coordinate 170,980,779, forward strand.
TTGATTGAGATATGTGTATCAAACCAACGAACTTGACTTGGAGAACACACTATGTATTTTCTGCAATCTACTCAATATCGGTATCAAATGAAATTTTTTGACTGATAGAATACAGTACAATGCCTTTATTGTAGAGAAATATTCTAATGAAACAGATAATGTACTAAAAACTAGAAAATAAAATGAGTAAACAAAAACTTTTTAAATTATAAAATCCATTCATTTTCATTATCCACAATTAGTGATTTCATCATATGTCCCACTATTTTATTTTAGTCTTATCAATGCCCTAGACTAATGAAGGAGAGGTGTGATAACTACTAACTGCAACTTGCCTAATTATTTTCTCTAGCTTTTAGTACATTATTATGTTTAATCACAAATAAACCGTTTAACTTAAAAAGTTTTTTTACTCATTTTATTTTGTTTTGCACGCTGGTGGGGCACGTTTTCTTTTTGAGATAGTTTTCTTGGGATTCTAAATATAAAATCATTATCGGGCACAATTTTCATTCGAAATTCACTCACAACTTCCAAAAAAAGTATTGTTCTAAAAAACAGAATACATATTCCATTTAAAAAAGTAGATTTTCATTCATTATTTTAGTTTTTGAGGCGTATTCATTCCTCCTGCAAATCTACTATCATTTTCATTTCACAAATTGGTACACGAAGCTGCTGTCAAGGCGAAATAATTCAAAATTTGAAAAATCTTTTAGACTGCCATTTGTAGCACTACATACTTTCGGAATTATTTTAGCTATGGATGCTTTCGAGATTCTAAAAAAATATCGACAATAATCTGAACGATATTCCAGAAGAAAGGTACAACATTTCTAGTTTCACTTATGTAGGTATAGCATCCCTCATGAGTGTATCTTGCGTTGTATTTGTGGAGCAATTAAATCCAACAGTTTTTTCACTTTTTCAGGTGTTATTCTCAACACTGCTCTGTACTCTCGGGGATCATCATCGTAGAGTTACTTCAATATTGTATTTGTTGCTCCTTTTTTTTTGCATCCAATTCCTGGACCGAATCCTTTTTTCTTTCTGCTTTTTCCGGATAGTACCTTCAGTTCAAAGAAATTCAGCACAAAGTATTTTTAAACACGGCCAGTGTGTGTTTAGCGATAAAATTGTGTAATGATAAATTCAACTGAAAATCTAAGACGAAAACTGCCAATAAAGAAGTCGATTTCGGATCAATCATCTGACAAATTCGGATCTGATTGCTGTTTCTGACGATTTGATGGACATTTGAAAAACCGCCTGGCATCTCTGGAAAACCTGTGCCGTAGTATCTAGTTTCTTGCCAGCAGCTCACATTGTGTGAACGGACAAGGCGAGTCAACCATTTGTCAAGCGAGTTCACCGGGTCAGTAGCTGCTCATTGTGAAGCCAGCTACTAGCAACGTATAAATGGGCCTTCAGGTCATGACCACAATCGCCTCTAATGCCAAAGTAAATAGAATACCAGGTATGTCGTCTGTGTCTAGGTACACTGACCCAAAAAATTGGTATACATAACGAATTTTTTGGTAAATATTACCAATGATTAGTAAATTTTTGCAATACGAATTATTCGTATATATTACACAATAACAATGGTAAACAAATGTCAAATCGGCCAGTATGACCCACTATAATTATCTATATAAATAAATTTGGAACTCGAGGAAGGAATCGCTCGATTTGATCCGTCAGGTCAGCTGGTGTGTTTGCATCATCAACTGCTGGTATCAACGCTGTCCCCCGACTTTCGGCAGCCACTATTCTGTTACTACTTTTGCTACCGGCATCATTATACACCCCAACCAAGGACACTTGTATCACAGATGCCGGGGATGTTATCGCAGGCTTTTTAAAGCAGCCTATGCTGCTGATAAAACAGTGGATGAACCGGGTATTTGTTGTTGCTGCTGCTGCTGCTGCTGCTGTAACACAGCCGTACATCGGGAGATTTTCCGTTGTGGTACCGCAGGAGCAGACAGAAATTCTGGTAGTTTTTTGTTCCAGTCCAGCTTATAGAGCAACAGTTCCATTATTCGCAAGTGGTTTTCCGTGTTATACATGATTTGACTGGAAAAAATTATAGGAGGTTGTGTCCAAGATACGACCGCATTGTTGACGTAGAACTACGCTGTTATTTCATATAAGTCGCTTGTTTATACCTTCGGATATTATTCTATAGTAGAATAATCTCTGAAATGATTTTTTCATTGTAGAATCAGTTGACGATAATTGATTGATGATTCATTCTTGCCCTCGCAAAATAATCGTATGTCGCAATTAATTTCATGTCAATGCATTGAAAATTTACCTCGAAGGCTATTCCGGTGGCCTTTTTCGAAATTGACATAGACTCGGCTAAAGTCGATTATATACATGTTGCACCAGCACCATTATTCTATATCTCATAACTACATCAATATATCTTTGGCACCGCATGTAAACAACAACAATGACAACACTTGCAAGTATCAAATATCATGCTACATGTTATTCAGTATTGCCTCAAAGGAATCGCACCTCTAGATATCGTTCGTACAAACTAAGCGTAAACCAATTGCCATACAAGCGTTCACCATAGCATGCATACAGAGCCATACACTGGTGGCTTGAAACTACTAGCAATAAAAACATTTCTCATCATTTTGCGCTATTCTCAAAAGAAACGCTTCTGTTAATATTACTGGCCTCGAAAAGAGTTGCATTACTTTATCATGCTCGAGAGAAGCGCAGCAGTCACCCTCAGTGGAGAAAGTTTTGCTACTGGCAAGCAAAACCTAATCACATACAAAATTCCAGAACATTTACTTTCTTGATGACTAAACAAGAGAAATAAACTCTTTTTGTTAATAACAACCTCGAAAACAGTAGCAATGCTTCATTTTGATCAATATTAGCGCAAATGCAATCCTAGTTGAAGGCAGTTTTGCGACTGGCACGCGAACCCAAATAACTTATAACATTCCAGTAAGACATTCAAGATGCTTGGTATTCCCAAATAATTTTTCGGTGCACAACCTTAACGTCTGCTTCGCCATAACGTCAGTTTAATGCATTGATGCATTCTCAAAGGCTCCAACGAAGCCCTTATGAAGACGGAAAATAAACAATGTTAACTGCTTGGAAAAAGACTGAATTATGCCATACAGCTTGTACTCTGCTGAAACACCCATCGATGCGAATTCGCTGATGAGTTTGTCAAGAGCGACCGCCTTCACCGCCAGCGGGGGGAGCTTGATTTTGGTTGCTGTCTGGGCGTTTACATTTTCGACCGACGCGCCGAAATCGCCAACTTCACTGTTGTTCGGTGCGGTGTCACATTCGCGAAGGCTCGGTTCAGCGCGAGCGCTTTTCACTACACCAACACCGCGTGCATCATTAGATGACGCTTACCTTGAAATTTTATTGCCCCTGACAATGCGTTCGTTTTTTGCAGGGCTCGAGCCTGCCTTCCTCTTCTTCTTGCTCATCGCACACTACGCGAAGCGTCCAATTTATGACGCGGAAAGAAGAACACACGATACGAATAACGCGGAAAACAAACAGAAAATTCAAACGACGATTTTCAAGTTGGATTACCACTGGTGGGGTCCAATCTTAGATCGAAGCGCAGCGAAAGCAAAGTGAACTGGATTACTCAACAGTCCGATGCCGAATAAAAGTTTGCCTCAGCGAGATCCACTGTTTATACTCTAGGCAAGTATTCCCCTTCATTCTTCTTCATTTCCTTTGTTCACGGAGACTTTAAATCCTATGATTTCCCCTCCGTTGATCGTCGATAAGTTGCTCGTTATTGATATCTCTGTTCGGGAAAGCACTCAAATGGACAGAACAAATGTATGGGAAAATAGAAACACTTAAAGTTTTCATGAATTTTAACCATTTACTAACCAGGGGATTCTAATGTATGGCATATTAAACAAATCTTACGGAATTTCCGATTCGTTTAGTATGTAAATCGCCAAAATCCGTTCGCGTCAAAAATAGTTATTAACGTTAACTTTATTTTATAAAAACGTGACCTGTTTTCTGATTTGACACCCTTAATGAAAGACGTAGTTCTACGTCAAAAGTTATATAAAAAAGTATCGGATATCCTACTTGAGGCTTACGACGAACGAACATAACCGGAATGATCGGATCGGGCAGCTCCCGTAAGAACTTCTTTAGCACCGTGGCTACACATTACGGTGAGTATCTGCTCATATCAATATTGATTAGATTTTCGTTGAGTGAATCACGCAGTTTGTTAACCTCGTCGTGTTTCGGTGACGTCGTCCGATACATCTTATACAGATCCAGGTTCAAGTTACACATCGCTTTCTGTTTGAGCTCGTTGCAAAGTATTATAACTGCGGCGCTAGCAAAGACCAAGCCCAAAGAACTGCTGGCTACGGCTGGTCAACGTTATCACCCGGCTGCCAGTTTCCGCTGCGCACGGTTCAAGCATAGCGTTCCCTAATGTATTAGCCACTGCAAGTATTGCTGACACTTATCACATTTAACCAGCTTAGAAAAATAACGGTCCACCAAATCATGCAGGTGTTTATCGGCCGAGTTATCACCATCTTCGCCAGTTATTCCCAGCACGATACCTCCACCTCCACTGGTGGGTTGCAAAGTACCACCACTGTGAATCGGTTTCTCTGCGCTCGGCGCAATTAGGTGAACCATATGTAAAAACCTTCAGTACGGCAACGAAATGAAATAATAAGCCAAATAATAATGATTAAAAATAACTTACCTTTAAGGCTGATTTAGACGATGCCAGTCAGCGCTCTAGTTGAAGTATCCAGTGAATAGAGAACAGACACTCTGTTCAAGTTAGAGGCCAATTACTTGTTCGATACTGGTACAAGTAACTTGAACAGAGTGTCTGTTCTCAGTTCACTGAATACTTCAACTAGAGCGCTGACTGGCATCGTCTAAATCAGCCTTTATAGTTGTTATCAGCACGGCGAAAATTGGAATAATGACAGATAGTTTTTCGCGGTTGCCAGGGATGACAATTGTCTGAGTTACCAATAATGCACAGTAAAATGTACCAATCGTTGGTAGGGATGTGTATTGCATCTGACATTTATTTTACTAACGGTCGGTAATACAGATAATTTGTACATTCTACTAATGTTTGGCTTACCAAAGATTTGGTAGCTTATTTTAATGATCTGTCTTCTGGGTGTAGGAAAAGAAGCTGATTTCAAAAAATTTCAGTTTGTTCGACGTTGTAAACTTTTTCAAATACAGTAGAACTCCGATTATCCGCGGAATAGTCTGGCAAAGTCAGCGCGGATAACGAAAATCGCAGATAACGCAATAAAGTACTAAAAATCAAGGAAAGTGAAGTGGAAGGTAAAACGTAATGTCAGAATTGCCGTTCGGACGTATCCCGTAAGTTTGAACTTATTTACATGCATGGTATCCAAACAACACTCAACATTGACTACAGTTTCGCCGGCACGTTTGATTGCCGTTATGAACCAGCACAAAAAACAAAGCTGCAAATTATGCGCTAGTGGCGGTACCACGATCAAAGCATTCCCTGAATCACATTAGCCGAGCCAGCTGGCGGAAGCATATGCATAAAGGTTACTAGGTTACTATTTTCAACGACAACTGTTTATTTATTATACTGCTTCAAATACCTTCGACGAAATCAAATGTAACCATACCAACGTAAGTAATAACATAAACAAATCCAAACTTTTCGTCTTGCCATTCCTCATACGTCTTTTCTAAATAGTGTAAATTACGAGCCACCTGTTAACTCCACCATCTTGCTAAAAATGAGGTTCAAACACGAAAAACAAAGATATTTCAGTATGAAAACTGTGTTTTATCAATACAGAAATCATCGAAGTATCCATGTATAAGCTTTTGTACATCAGTGTTCAGATAATGTGAAAGGCAGCATTAAAACAAAATAACAAGAGCCTACCACTCACTGACGCTGACGAATTTTGAGAAAATCACGATAATTACTATGAAACTCGCTTTCGCGGATAATCCGATGTATTGTAGAGATGGGCAAACCGTTCACGAACGGTACGAAAGAACTAGTTCGCCGAAAAGAGTGAACGAGCGGTCGTTCTTTTTCAAAGAACGATAGTTCTCCCCACGAACTGATTGCGAGGGAACGGTTTGTGAACGAACTGATTCCGTAAGAACGGCTTGCGAGTGAACTGTTTAGGAACGAACTGTTTGAGAACGAAGTGTTTGCGGGCAAATTGTTTGCGAACGAACGAGTGCAGCTGAACTGATTTGCGCTGGGCGGAATGGATAAATATAACGAGAACGCTTGTAAGGAAAATAGAACGATTTGTCATTTATGAACAAAATGTGTGTAACGCAGGGTTTATTTTGTTAATGTATTCTCAATTTTGGGTTGAAAATTAAATTAGATTCTCGTAGTTTTAAAAAAAAAAACTTCATATACATATCATATACCCAGCAAACATTAAATCGTATAATTTTGCACGTGCCAAGTCTTACAAAAAATCCGAATAAATCATAATCGCATATAATATCAATCAAAGTATGCGTCGTGTATATTTGAAATCGCAAAAAATGCAAAAACTCGATTTTATATACCATTATCAAATTAAGTCGCAATTCGGTGTAACAAACATCAATTTTATGATGTACATTGTCGTAAAATATATTTAATCCGCATCATATGCGTATATTACGCTGATGCAGTTTGTGTGTCGTATAAGCGTATAATTTAAATCGATTCAGTACTGTAGTAAATCGTGTTGCATGCTGAAGAAAATCATGAAACAGTAAATCATATTAGATACTAATAAAGAACATATTACATCATATTGAAATATCAATGAAATTCTGATGCACTCGAAAGTTTCAACCGCTGTTGAATTAAATTTCAGATAGCCGCGCGAGATAGCTGGTGGATGATAATCCAGACGACCGGAGTTCGAACCCACATTGGAGCAGTTTTCACCAAACATTAATCTGTGCCATTTTAAACATTCATATTCCACGCCCAACATAAGTCAATCAAACAATTATTATTTCAACAAACATAAATACTCATATATAAAAATGGCGATTCGTGAGGCTATAATAAACATTTCACGAAAATATTTTGCGCCATTTGTTTTTTTTTCTATGTCTGTAATAAATCGTATATGAGTATTGCAAAAGTCGCTATTATAGCCGGTCAAAGTTGCATATTCATCCAAACAAATTCGGTAAGCATTTGCCATGTATGTATATGGCCTCCACTTTTGCATGCATATGCCAGTTAGGCCGTCTACACATTAGGCAACAGCAACCCGATCTATGTTGGCGATGTCAATCGCATCGCCAACTCAGCTCTGCACATTGAGACAACTCGAACGCGATGAATTCGTTAAGTTTTTATCCGTCATCATAAACTGCCTAATCGCTGGCAGAGATGCCATTTATTTAACTGCCGAAAAAATCATACGGAGAGCAAATTATGAAAAATTGGTTTGAAAAAAACTACTTTACTTGGGATTTTTCTTGACACCAGGCAAAGAAAAAATAAATAAAAACTTAATTTCACAAATCATCGAATCAAATTGAATGCATACGCGGCTTCTTAAAACTACAATAGAATCAAAAGGGCACATTTGAAATACAATTTACACTATAGCAGAAAAAAAATCTTACTTTACTTTACTTTCTAATTATCAGAAAAAATCTGGGCGAAGCTGGGGCGATTCATGGATTAAGTAAACATAAAATTGGTATGTTGAGAAAAAAGTTTTTTCGTTGCTTTCAATTCATTGTTTGGCCTATTGCGTGAACCTGTGTGTTGTCCAAAAAGAGAATATGAAAAATTGCACATATTTTGTGCGCATCAAATTATTACATAAACTTTTGTCGACCGATAAACATGTTTTCACATACAGTTTGCGACTTTTAATGAAGCAGCTTATCTTTCCTCACTAAATTTCAAAAATATAAATCCCATACGTACACTATCCAATCCAACGATATCAATATTGATGCTGCTTGATGTTGGGTTCAGCCAACATTCTATGTTGTTCTTAATATCGCTGAACGAAAGAGCGAAAGAACGGTTCAAAAGAACTGATTCACTTAGATGAACGGTTAGTGAGTGAACCGTTCATCAAAGCGAACTGTTTTGCCCATCTCTAATGTATTGTGCTATTACTTGTTTGAAAACTATGGAGAAGTGACACACTTGAAGCTGATCTGAATCTGAAGACAAATACGAGATTATTATATCACACGAAAAAAACAAAGTTTTCCACTCACATTGAATACCAGTTTGATACGAAGAGGTTAATTTTCATTAATGATTTTTTATTTGAAAAGTGCTCATTCTGCCTGAAATCTCATCATTATCTACGACACTTCACTAACTCGTAAAACGTAGTTCAATGGCGTGCCGTTTATTTCGTTTCCACCGTGAAGTGTATTCGAGAATCAGGCCCTTAATCTTTCCTCAATATCATGGTGATCCCTTTTGTTTACTTCTGCAATATATCGAAATTCAATATCTCACGATGCAGGAACAATAGCAGAACTGAAATTGACGAAGGAATAAGGATTTTTTCTCATCGTTTTCCAATAGATTAGTCGTTGAGATGGAAAAACCATTGAGATGCCGATGGTCTTAAAATTGCTTTTAGCCTTTTTTCTTTGCCTACTATTACATAAACCAAGCTTAGAATAATATACCTAGTATTCTATTTACTTCACTCTAATGTGCGATTCACATAGAACGTTACGGAGAAGTCTCCACCAATTCACACATGTAGTCAATGCTTCCACCAGCACCGTCACGTCAAATGTCAAACGAATGATTTATTTAATGTTATTCATGGTGTCGCCACATACAACAATTTTAAATTGCAATGCCCTCTTTCGAATCAGCATGCCTAGAATAAGTTATGAGTTTTGAAAAATTCAATGAAATCATTGAATTCAATTATTTGAATGCTTAACCCTGTAGTCCGACCCTTATTCAACAATAATAATATATAGACTATTTCTCTCAGCTATTCGCGAATGATTTTCCCTCCGAAATTTGGAACTAAGGGACTCATACACTGTTTGACCGAAGCCAAATATTTGACTCTTTTTGACAGATAAAATTTGGACAACGTGTACTGATCAAATATATTCTAAACAAAACACGACAAGCAAATAATCAATTATTGGATGTCTAAAATATTTTTTCAGTCTGTTCTTCGAACCTGTCGGTACATGGTTAGGTTACCTTGAATATTTCAGTGGATTTTTTCCATGTTCGGTGTTTGACATTGTTTAACACTGTTGAAAATTGAAGAGTGGCAAACAAAATAGTGTTTGTACAAATATCAAATCAAACCTTATATGTCAAAAAATATCAAATATTTGACCTCCGGGCAAACAGTGTACGGCCTCCTTAAGAGATATGTTGGCATAAACAGTACAGTAAGTTACTTATAATGAATCGCACTTAATGCGGCAGTGAATGGTGCCTCGGTATGTCGAATTAAGGGTATCTTCCTGTATTTCATTCTTCGACCGCCTCCCTGAATTGAACCGGACCATACACTCAGAATAACAAATAGTAAATATGACTTACTTGAAAGCGAACGCAGTGTTTCGCAAATAGGCTTGCTAAGGGACTGTCCACAATCCACGTGGATCAGAAGGGGCATTGCATCGGATCTGGACTGTATTGCCACCCTTAGAAAAATCCTCGGTCGAAAACTACTAAATACATTTGGTAATGCAAAATTAGTAGAATGTACAAATTTTTTGTACATATTGTCAACAAACCCGCATCCCTACCAGAGATTAGTATATTTTACTCGATAACATTAGTAAGCTTGGATATTGTCATATCTGAAAATTGGTTAGAAAAGCGCGTATTAACCATTTTCATTGTTCCTATAAGGCAATACGGAGGTATAATAAGGATATAATTCTGATACGTGCATTTTCGGCGAGAAAATGTAGCCGATATTGGGCTTCCGAATCATTGTTCTGCTTGACATATGTGTTTATTAGTACGGTCGAAAATGACTATAGATTGGTAGTATTTACCAAAAAATTCGTTATATTTACTAATTATTTCTCTCAGTGCATGCAAGATGATATCGACGAGCTACTCAAATGGTGTGAAGAGAATGGAATGTGCATTAACATCAGCAAATGTAAGATGATCTCGTTTACTCGGAGTCACGCTAGTCTGGGACACGCTTTTAAGATCGGAACGATAACTCTTGAACGTGTAAATGCCATCCGCGATCTTGGAGTAATCCTCGATTCCAAATATGCGGTTCAACGAACATGTCACAACTATAGTTTCCAAGGCATATTCTGTCCTAGGATTTATTCGTCGACACGCATCGTTCATCACTGACGTTTACGCATTGAAATCATTATTTTGTGCTCTTTTCCGCAGCATGTTAGTATATGCAACTCCAGTTTGGGCGCCGTATCACATGTCCCGTATCACATTTGGAAAAGTGGCAATTTATTTATCAACATAGTCTCCTTTTAGCTCGATACACTTGACCCAGCCATGCTCCAACTTCTTCAATCCATCTGGAAAATACGTTTTCTCGAGGTCTGCAAAGTCCGTGGGGGCGATACCTACTCATTCGACTCAAATTTCTGCTCGGCGGGTGACTTTTTCAAGTTTGGAAACAAAAAAACTATGGATGGGTTATACCTATGATATAACCGCAAGGTTGACGTAGGACTGCCGTTAGCTTAGTAATCATTTGTGTTTTTTTCAATTAGCAATAATCGCACTTCGAATGTTCCTCATTGGGTACGATATCGCTGCTGCGCAAAGCTGTTGATTAAATTATTGATTAAACTAGTGAATGAATGAAACAATTCAAGAATTCAATTGCAAACAAATTCCAATTTAGGTCAATTCATGCATTATGGTAGTGGTTATCGCAGCAAATAGTTATCAACATTTTGCCTAATTATCAAACGGTATGCGTAGAAGTTCAGTGAGCTGGCGACATAGAGGGGGAAGCAGTCTTGAATAACTGAGCCAAAGCGTTGCATTTGTACCCGCTTTTGTAGACCGTGTTAGCAAAACGCATTCCGGAGTGTAAAAATGCATGGGGGTAGAAAAACCACTGCCGAGATCTGGAATGCCGATTTTCCCAACTTATTGGTTTCGGAATCTGTATTGGGAAAACACATTCTGGTTAGGAAAAACGCAAGCGAGTACAACAGTACTTGCAGCTTGCATCTTATTTGCAATGCCAATTTCCCCAGGCTCTATGGTTTTGAAGTTTGTGTTAGGGAAACATTCCGATTTGCAGAAACACAAACGAGTACAAAAGTACCAGCAGCTTGCATCTGTTTTGCAATGCCGATTTCTTCAGCCTCCATTGTTTTAAAGTCTGTGTTAGGGAAACATTCCGATTTGCAGGAATACAAACGAGTAAAAAAGTACCCGCTGCTTGTATCTATTTTGCAATGGTTTTGAAGCATGTGTTAGGAGAACATTTCGATTTGCAAAAGCGCAAGCGAGTACTAAAGCATCCGCTGCTTGCATCTATTTTGCCACGCCGATTTCCCCTGGCTCCATGGTTTTGAAGTCTGTGATAGGAGAACATTCCGATTTGCAAAAGCGCTAACGAGTACAAATGTACTCGCTGTTTGCATCTATTTTGCACTGCCAGTTTCCCCAGACTCCATGGTTTTGTAGTCTGTGTTAGGGAAATATTCCGACTTGCAAAAGCACAAACGAGTACAAAAGTACCCGCTGCTTGTATCCATTTTGTAATGCTGGTTTCCCCAGGCTCCATGGTTTTGAAGTCTGTGTTAGGGAAACATCCATTCATTCCTGCGATGGTACCTCAATCGCTGTTCAATTATAACTGAGTGGAATTCCGAGCAGCGCTCGCTTATATACCGATTGTTGATTCCAAAAGCCTATTTTGAAAGCAATTTTAAGACTATTGAAACAAGTTTTTGGATGAAAAAGTAACAAGTATATAACGCGTAGACATTTTATCTTTCAAATGAAGTGTTTATCATACCATTTCGTTCAGTTGTTTAGAAGCTATTAACGCTCAAAATCTCGGTCTCCGGTCGAAACTTTAATTTTACACCCCGGTATAGAAATGAAAGACGTTGTCCTTCGTCAAAAAAAGTCGCACGGGGCCAAATCTGGAGAATACGGTGGATGGGACAGCAGTTTGTAGTGCAATTCGACCAATTTGACCGTGGCGACAGCGGAATTTCCATTTTTCTAAAATCCGCGGACACACCCGCTTCCGGACACGGTCAAAACAAAACTACGAGTTCGATTCGGCTGAAATTTTGACAGCCGTTTACGGGAATGTACTACATGATAAGTAATCTCTTTTGCGACACTGACACCATCGGGCGATGAGGCTAAGTACTTATCGGACCACCCTCGTACATAATTAAGGGCCAATATTTACGATACATAGTACTTGTTAGTGATGAAACGGATAGTAGTTTAACTGGATACCAAATAACTGACAACCTTCGAGGCCTTTTTATTTGCAAATACGAAACTGGGAGAAACTGCATTTGCGCATGGAGCGAATAAAAGTTTAAGTTTTAGGGAGTAATAGATGCATTTTTACATGAAAATAAGGAGCTATGATTGATATATTCGTATAGATTGAATATTCTCGAGTAAAAAAATTAAAACTTTGTTCTATCTTCTAGTACTAATAATTTTCTAATAATTTTTTGATACAGTCAACGTTGGTAGACCGCAGCCTAACATTTGAGCAATTAGTCGTCCGCAATGCCCAAAAGTTTGGCCACTGTTGGTATAAAACAATGGAATAAAGTATCAGTCCAAAATATACACTAAAGTGGCTATCTTTAATCAATTCATTAGAGAGTTCAGTGAATAATAATTTTTCTTAGCATTTTTAAGAATTTTTCGAATCTTACCTTGTTGGTGGGCCGGCTTCATTAAAACAGATCTCGACGATGATGCCAAAATTGTTCCAGCGTTACAAAAAAAAACTGAGGGAAATAAAAAACACCGGTTCAGGATTGTCGGACAACATATTGTATGTTTTCTGAAATAATCAATAATGAACCCATCTACAGCGAACATATTGATATCATTGTGCGATATTTCGGATGGAAGAATTCACCCTTTAAGAGCCGTACCATGCGGACCGAGATATTAATTCAATTTCCATCATTGAAGGGAAGCTGAATCTCGAAACAAAACAGCAGTGGCATAACAAAAATGAATATAGATATCGACGACTTAAAGTTCGCACTGCAAACGGTACAACCTCTCAGTCGTATTTCTTCGACGCGTTATCGAAAGTTTGGCTGGATTTTATACATAATCCAAATTCTTGCTGCAATCGTTTGAGGACTCATAGTTATATTGGTGTCCCTCCAGCAGCTATCTGGTCTCGCCCTGAGATGTTTCGCCAACATCAAAAGATCTTACAAGTCGTAATCCTAATTAATAGCTGATCGGGGTTCGGTGTCGTCATAGTATGAGTAGTCGATAACCTCCGGCTTTATTCCCGTTTCCACCTCATGGTGAATACGAAATGAACGGCACGTCATTGAACTACATTTTACGAGTTAGTGAAGCGTCAGAGATAATAATGGGGTTTCAGGTAGAATGAACACGTTTCAAATAGAAATTATGAATGAAGATCAACTTCCTTGTATCGAATTAGTGCGCAATGTGAATGGAAAACTTAGTTTTCTTCATGTGGTAAAATAACCTCTTACAAAAATTGAACCTGAAGATAATTTTATATCAAAATAATAAGTTTTAGTAGAAAACTAATTTCGCATCTAGATGTCGACACCGTACCCTTGTCATCGCGGATACACTTCATTCCATTTTCACCGTGAAGTGAAGCTACAGTAGATTTATTTGATAGATTCGATTATATGCATGTTGGACCATTCTAGATTGAGCCTCTCAAACAAATTAGATAACACACAATCTCTGTAAGAAGCTCAATACTTTTCTTGACTTCGGTGGCATTGCCGACAAAAAACAAGTTTCGCTGATTTGGGTACATTGAGAACATTATTATCACGCCTCTTCTTAGCCTAATTGGTTGCGTGTCCGCTGCTAAGCGAACGATCATGAGCTCATAACTTAAGCCACCCATCTTTATGTGTTATTCTAGCTACTACATCCACGCAACAATCATGTGACGATAATCCCAGTCCCTTCCCGCTCACATTACGGTCTGTTGCATTGGTAATTGGTACTATTAATAACACAAAAATGGAAGCCTCACATCAACAGTCCCGATGTGTATGATCCAACCAGTGAACATTCGAACAATAGGAATACTCTTATGTCTTAAAATGGCTACTGCGTAATAGATAAAATGTGTATCGATAAGATAGGATAACTCATACGCCTAAATGGCTGCTGTGTAATATACAACAAATTGTCGCGAGATAAAAATGCACCCGAATAAATTCGGCTCTGTTACAGCTGAATTGCTAAATGAGCCTAATGAAATAAACAGATGAGATAAAAAATTATCATCACGCTGTTTAATTTATAAAAAATTATGTATTATGTAGTTTTTGCCTCCAATACCCAAATTTCCACCTAAATTCATAGACATTAGTCATTGACCAACTCATGAAGCCGTTCGTTAGCTGATCCGTAGATTCATCGTAGATTCAAGAACTAGTGTACTATTGCGATATAAATTGTTCGGACACAGTTCGTCTAAGTGCCGATTCTACAGGACACAAGACGAGGCTAGGTAGTGTCTGGAAGCTACAAAGAACCTAGTCAAAACAATTAACCTGCAGTTTCATTGTAATTGCCGATCATCTCCCTGTACAACTTCGTAAATCTTGGGGATTGGGAGCGTTTTCCCAGCTACCAATGGAATTAAATCAATTGCACTCAGTTTATGTACGCTGCTTTCAGAATACATTAAAAAAAATCAACGATATGAGGAAAAAAATGGATGTTCGATCAGGCAGCACTCTTTGGCAATTCCCCTCTCGTTGATAAATACAGTACTGAGCGAGACTTCCTGAGCGAAAAGTTCCAAAATTCTTGTAAATTCAGAAAAGATATGAGGGGCAGGAAAGGAAAGAACCGCGTTCGGCCGCCCTCAAGTTGATGAAGGAGCGGGTTCGTCGAAAAATGAACCGCTCGATCCGGAAGAACGCAGCTGACCTGGATGTTTCGATCGGGACTGCCCACACCTTGACGAATGATCTAGGATGCAAGCCGTACAAGAAATGCCAGAAAAATGTGAAAATCAACGCCGCGTACCGATGTTCTGGAGAAGGTTGAGACACCGGCACTTCGGGTCCTCTACGGGAAGGATCATTACGTCTTTTAACAGAACGGCGCACAAGCCCACACGGCGAATAACGCGAATGGTGTCTGGTGTGGAATTTGACTGATTTTCTCGATAAGATTTGGTGCCCTCTCGGCTGCTCAAACCCTAATCCGCTGGATTTTTATGTATGATCGTACATGCTGGCCAAGCAGAGCGAACATAAAGTGAGCACTATGGACTGATTTAAGAATCTTATTTCCAAGATCTGGGATGAGATGCCGATGGACAAGGTGCGTGCCGCTGGTGATTCTTTTGAGATATGTCTCAACCTCGTCATACAACACAAAGGGGGGAGCTCCCAGCTAATATGTCGTAAAGGCTTTCACTAAACGTTGCCTTAAACAAACAATAAAATTGACACAGAAAAGAATATCTTGTATTTTCATTTTTTTAACACATTTTTAAAGTGTATTCGAACTTATTGAATACCCTGTAGATGTGACCGTTTTTTTTTCAAAATATTTATATAATGTGTCCACGTGGACATTTTCTAAACCACCTCCCCCTTCATCGTGGACAAGCGTAGACATTTTCGTACCCCTAATACCCTGGATAATTCCTAGACTAAAGGGTGTGTCACATCAAATTGCATCACGGAAAAAACGCTGTAGAAATTCGCCCAGTAGACCGATCCTTTTGAAAATTTTAGACAGTAAAATAAAAACTATTGAACAACTTTTGGCATTTTCTTTTTATTCATACTTCGAGCCTAAGCCCGTATGCTCGCACCTTCCTCTTTACCCCATCCATAAGGTTCTGTACAACGTCAGGTTGTAGTTTTGACGTAGGATTACGTCTTTCGGGAACATATTGGGGTACAAATTGAAAATTGAAAATCGAGCGCACCGTGAAAATTGTCCAATATCAAATGCTTATTGCTCAGTCATTGCATGATGGAATGATGAAATTTTTGCGTCAATCAATTTCGGCACTCCATAACAATTTTTTACATTGAATAAAATAATATATGTCATGAAACTAACTATTAAACAGTTGTAAAATCTCAACCCCTATCCTAATGGAAATGCCCACTTCTGATTGGTCGAAATTGACAACACATGTGGCGGTTCCCTAACAGAGACATCAAAACCAAGCTGCCTGGGTGAAATCGACATTGCAAACACATGAAAGTAGGGGGAGCTTTTTTTTCCCACCGACATGTATTCCCTAACAGAGATTTCAAATCCAAGGTGTCTGGGAGAAATCAGCATGTAAATACCCTCGTGGTCGATAGTTTAACTAATTACGCGCACAAATGGGTAGTGCTCATTGTAACTAGCGTGGGCATTGCTGATTGCATACGTGCTGGCGAATAAGTTGGGAGTGATGAACGAGTGTTTTTTTTTGTTATTTTCGATCCAATAAGAATCTATCGATGGGTTGATTAAAGAATGTTGTTTCAATGAACTGAAAAGAACTTATGCTTGATAGAATATAAATAAAATTTAAATTTGAAACTTTTATGTTGGTTGCTTCGTGAAGTTTCATATCAATGACCGATCATGTATTCTAAAACTTTTAGCACAACTGTAAGCGTAAAATTTTATATGGTAGCTATTGTGTTAAAATGACTTGAAATGTGAAACGATTTTTTTCCCCCAAGAAAAGTTCATACGACGAGCAAAATTGGAAAAATGAAGGAATATTCGAAAAAGTGATTTCGCATATGCTCTACATATCGTATTGGGTGCTGTTAACCCTAATTGAACCTCAAGGCGATTAGCCCAATCACCTTGAGGTATGTAGCATCGTTTTCCGTTGGGTTTAAAGCGAAAAGGAAATGGGTTGAATAAACACTCAGAAAATAGAAAAATTATAGATGAAATTACGTTTTCCATTTCAAATATATTTTCTCTATACTAAAATAACACTTTTTTTCTGGTGAGAAAACTTGTGTTCGATGATGATAATTATGTTATATTACATTGATCAGCTTTTTTCTTTATTTCATCCATACATAACACAAGAGCCATCTCGTCCAGGGCCACAGAGGGCGGCTTTGGTACGTGATACGCACCATCTAATGACTAATCACCATTCTTCTATCATTATCACTTATGGACACTGGTGGAGTGAACAAACAAATACAACCAGTCAAAACGGACCCAAATCATTTTCGAAGTGTTTAACAATGTAATTCTTCAAACATATCCAAAATCAGCCTAACGGAATCCTACGTCAACTATGCGGTCGTGTCTTGGACACAACCCTCCTGTGACTTTTTTTTGAACAGAAATCCATTTTCTTTTGAAGTCCGCCTCCGATTTGACAACTTTTGGGTTCTTCAGGAGGGCCTGCTTCATAATCGCCCAATATTTCTCTATTGGGCGAAGCTCCGGCGCGTTGGGCGGGTTCATTTCCTTTGGGACGAAGGTGACCCCGTTGGCTTCGTACCACTCCAACACGTCTTTTGAATAGTGGCACGAAGCGAGATCCGGCCAGAAGATGGTCGGGCCCTCGTGCTGCTTCAATAGTGGTAGTAAGCGCTTCTGTAGGCACTCCTTAAGGTAAACCTGCCCGTTTACCGTGCCGGTCATCACGAAGGGGGCGCTCCGCTATCCGCAAGAGCAGATCGCTTGCCACACCATGTACTTTTTGGCAAACTTGGATAGTTTCTGCTTGCGAATCTCCTCCGGAACGCTGAATTTGTCCTCTGCGGAGAAGAACAACAGGCCCGGCAGCTGACGAAAGTCCGCTTTGACGTAGGTTTCGTCGTCCATTACCAGGCAATGCGGCTTCGTCAGCATTTCGGTGTACAGCTTCCGGGCTCGCGTCTTCCCCACCATGTTTTGCCTTTCGTCGCGGTTAGGAGCCTTCTGAACCTTGTATGTACGCAGGCCCTCCCGCTGCTTGGTCCGCTGGACGAATGAAATTGACAAATTCAGCTTATTAGCGACATTCCGGACCGAACTTCTCGGATCACGTCTAAACTGCTTAACTACGCGCTTGTGATCTTTTAAACTGACGGAGCATCCATTTTTGCCGTTCTTCACCTTCCGGTCGATGGTTAGGTTCTCAAAGTATCGTTTTAGTACTCTGCTGACCGTGGATTGGACGATTCCCAGCATCTTACCGATGTCCCGATGTGACAACTCCGGATTCTCGAAATGAGTGCGCAGGATTAATTCACGACGCTCTTTTTCGTTCGACGACATTTTTCCAAATTTACGAAAAATTGACAGTGAAGCATGGCCAACGTGATCTATACACTCTTATTTGATTATAAGCGAAAGCTGAAGATATAATTCCTAAAAATTAAATTTCTACAGTGTTTTTTCCGTGATGCAATTTGATGTGACACACCCTTTAGTGTATGGTATCGTTCTCACAAGTGAAGTAGAAAAATATGTCAAGATGCTGGAATCCGCTTATAACAACGGAATCCGCATAACCGTGCGTTTTATAGTAGTCCCATTGAGTCACCGTCGTATACTTCTGTTATGTTATTGCCGATATCAATTTTGAAGAAAAACGGACCAATGTGTGTCCGACCTTCAGCCATATATGGACAATCTTTTAATCATAGGGCATATTTTGGGATATCTCACCGTTAGAAATTCATTTCACGTTTCAAAACCACTGTGGATGTTTTATTGATTTCTTTCTTAAAAATGTTTACATTTAAGCATAAATAATCGTTCAAATTATTATTCACTCTTCTTATTACTGTGATTCATTGTGTGTTTCTGCGTAATACTCATCTCTTAACTCGATTTGCCTGCTGGGTTCTCCCGTGTCTGTCTTCTCCTTGTGTTTATTGAATTCCTTTCTTTAGCGGTGACTTTTTTTTAATGCTCGTGACAAAAGTAATTAAATGATTTTTTTTCAATTTTATTTTTATTTCAGATATAATTTGCTTAAAGTCGTTCTGTTTTTTAAACCATTTTGCTTCCCCACTTCATGTTTTGTTTGGATTTAACTACGTTTAAATTTTTGCCTTAACACTAGTTTGCATGCATCATAAACTAAAACGAAAATTTGGTAATCGCTTTTAGTTTTTCTTGAATTTTATTGAATAAAACGATTTTCTATACAAATGCTTTATGTTCTTGTTTAATGTGTCTTCATCTTCTCTTCCCCCATCGTTTAAACAAACGTGTATTTTGATGTGTAAAGTAACTCTAAATGATTGAAATTTCACCACAGATGCGCTCTCGTTATGTATTCTTTTAAATCGGCGTGTTGTTTTAATTTTTTCATCTTATCATTATTGATGCGCGTTTTGCAAGTATTCGAGAGAAGATCTCATCACGTGTTGTTACTGGGTTCAATGCGAAAGTAAAGCTAGTTGTTCCATATTATTATTAATATTATTATTATTGAAGGGGTGCAGCATTTTCGTTCTGCGAACATAAGTCGATTGATTGGGCATCAAGTTGAACACCAAAAGCAGCGGCGGGATTGGAGGTTTATTTCTTCAATAATTTGGAATGTTTCGAAAATAGGATAATACCGGAATGGTGCAGCGGTGGCAATTAAATGAAGTCATTTTCGTAAATCAATTTATCGAGGGTTCTTTCGCACAGGGTGTTAAGGATTATTTTAGCTTATATTTCTTCTTGATAAATTGTTCCTAGTTTGCTCGACTATTCAGAGCACGTGTAACACTTAAGTACGTACATACTAACTATTTTTAACAAGTTTTATATGCTCTTTTTGTTAGATTTTTTTTTGTTTTCTAAATATTAGTTCTTACAATTAGGGTAATTGTTTTTTTTTAAATATATTAGTTTAATCTATGGCAAATAACCGAATTTATAATTTAGACAAAAAAAAAAGGTTTCAACGGGTTCTCTCAATTAAATTCTTATCGATTAGTTCTCATGTTTTTTTCTTTTGCTCTATTTGTTTCTATTGTTAAATTCACGTTTTATAACTACTATAGCATCATTGTTTTTGATTCAACATTTATGGATCAGTGTTATGTCACTATATTGATTCTAGTGTTTCAATTGTAAGTACAGAAATAAAGATATAGCTATGTAGCGCATATTCACATGTTTGTTTTTATTGGTTACGTTTGTTTATTCTTGTTTCCGACGTCTTGTTCAATCAATCTAAGGCTGAACATTCGATTCATCGTCAACATTTTTGTGGATTCGAAATTATAAACTATTTTTAAGTTACAAGTTAAGCTGAAAATTATGTTTGAGTTTCGGCGTCGAAAACACGACTATTTTGCAAAATATCATTTGGTTTTTCGTTGATCAAAAAACATCATTTGACAGATTGATCTTCACAGTAATGCGCCAGACTTACAGCAAAATTGAGTTTCGTATAAATATATTTCAGCAGGCCATGGTGAGTCTAAGTATTTCTTTTTGTTTGTTCCCGTAGACTTCACCTATGGTTACGTTAAATGTAAACATTTTTGAGGAAGTAAATCATTAAGTTGTTCTTTACTTCAAATACCTGTTGTAGAAATAGCGACGTGTTTGGAACGGTCGAACATTTTATGCCATTTGAGTACAAAAGTGTCAGTTTGATAGTGGTCCATTGCAACAGTAGATAGAGAAAGCCGAGGTGACTTATCCTTTGATGCGAGAGTGTGAGAACAGCGGATTTGCAACATAAAAGTGTGATAGGTGCTCGTGAACAAATTGGATATATTTTCGGGATGACGGTTTGAAGGAGAAAACATTCAGGGATGTTGACAGCTGGAAATGGGTTTATTTGTATGCTGTGTGTACGAAATTTCATTTCATCAATTCATGTTATTCAAAACTAATTGGGTTCGTCTCTACAGATTTCTCAGTTTTTATTTCAATAATTATTCATTAAAAAGATAATAGCTTTACATTACTTGTTTTTGTTTACTTTCATTACTTCGTTTATATTTTCCATTATTTTTTTTACGTTTAGCTGTACTCGTGTGTATGTGGTGGGTGTTCTTTAGTTTATTTCTTATTACAAGTGAATGAAACTTTTTTTTGCTTTAAGAACCTCTTCAACGTCTTATTTAATGTATCTTGTGATTTACCAGAAAGCGACTTTGTCCTGGGGTTTCATAAGTGAATCTAGATGACTCTATCTGATTCTTTTTATTGTTTTCGATAGGTTGAAGCGGTTGCTTAATTCATACGAGAGCTTATTAACTGTATGCTTGCGGTTTTCTGAATCTAACAATCAGTTTTACTGTTTTACTCGCGCTGTCTATGTGTAAGCATTCCAGTCTGTAACGAAAAAAAAAATCTTTAGCTATTTTAACTCGTTTAAGTTCAGCGGCAATTCTCGAAATAACGGGAAATTCTAATATTTATTCACAGTCGATCGAAATCTATTATTTCATTACAATCGATTCCACATACCTCCTGTAATAAATGTAGTATTTTTATCTTTATCTCAATTAGCATCTTACAATATAATTCAAACGACTAAATACAACTAAAATAAACTTCTATTTTCATTAATAATTCACTTCGTTTACCTTCAAAATATTGACTAAATGTGTATAAAACTACAGGCGCATATGTTCAAAAAGTATGAATGTTACGGCGTGATATTCCATTCTTTTTGTTCCTTTCTATAATGTGTGTTCTATTATTGTTTAGTTAATCGTTTATTACAGTTAATCTACGCTTCACTTAAACAGTGTTATAAACTTCAATAACTTCTTTTTTTGTTCTCAATATATGAACACAGTGCGCAAGGAAATTAAAGAAAACTCTGGATAAACTATAATAAATTGGAATACTTTGGATTCAAATAAATTATTTAACACTAGAAAATAAATAACAAACAAACCGACACATACACTAGAAGCGAAAACTAGTTCTACACAAAACGAAATCATCGTGTAATCTACATCCATCGCGGAATCAATGTTATACCGGTAAGGGAGAAACAAAAAAAAAGCGCGTTAAAAATGCATTTGGCGCACAATCAGTAACATTCAATTGCAATGCCGTTTTTATCTATTTATCTTATCTGTTTTACGCAAGAGATGTTTTTGTTATTTATACGAGGCTCAATTTTTTTTGTATCTGGTTTTATCATTCGTTTTCTATCAAGATTCTCCAATAATAGTTTTGTTAATAATAATTTCAACAACTTTTTTCCTCTTATCTCAAAAAAAAAAAATAGTTTCGCTTCCAACACTGATGTTTACTGTCGAATTAGCTCCTCCGGACACCATATGATGGCGCTTAAATTCAGAGCGTTATGTGCCAATGGGACTGATTTAGAAACAATTATATTCGCGCTCATTGCTGCAGGGGTGGATCCAACATTTGCTCAGTTCAATTTGAACTGTGCATGGCTGTTGGACACAACCGCCGCAGTTTGAGTGAATTTTATTTTATAATGCATTACTCATTGAATCTCGAAATCCCTAATTCTTTTATCAATTTAACTTTTTTGTTTTGCATGGTTCGTTTCTCATTGTGTAAATACACCGAATTATTTATTTTTTTAAATTTACTTAACTGCTTTTGCTCCTGTGTTTATATGCGTTTATAAACATGACTTTACTTGGGCATTTTCATGATTTATTTTATTTTTTTCTTTTGTTGGGCAGTGAGTGTAAGAATAGAAAGAGGCCCTTAAATTTGTTTCTCGTTCAGATGGTTTAACTGCATGATCGCACTAATTTCTTTGTTTAGCAACTACTCTTCTGTATTTTTCTAACTGTTTTTTTTGTTTTGTTTGCTGCTGTTGCTGCTGCTGTCTCAGTTTTACTGATATACTTCACGGATACACTTGTGACTTTAGTAGCTACTGTCTAATTGATTCCAACGTATCAAACTTTAAAACCAAGTGAACCAAACAAGGTTTATTCGCAATTTTTTTAAAATCACAAATGTATACTATCTGTGTATGTTTTGCTGTTGCTCATTATTTCCCTATGTAAAAGCTTCACAATGTTTAAGTTTTTGGGACTCATACAAAAAATAAGCCATCTTCGGTTGCATTTGTGTTCTAATCGATTTGCACACTATTTTCCTCAGGTCTTTCTTTGTACACAGCTCCTCGAAACTCGAAAACAAACTGATTCGGCGTTTTCAAATTACTGCATAAATAATGACTCCCGAAATGTACAACTTCTAGCCTTTTTTTCAGAAGAATTCCAGAGGCTTCCCTATCGCCTCTGTGTAAGTGTGTGTATATTCCACTTGCATTTCTTCAGTCGCTTCGCTCCAATCACATTACTAAAAACACCGACTCATGCCTTTCACATGGCTGCTAAATTTCGCGTTCCGGTTGGGCTAACTCTTTCTTCGTATGTTATAACTATATAGAGTTTTTTTTATGTTCGCGATTTCAACATGAGTACACATATTATAGCTATACATGTATTGTTTTTTTTTTTCATTGATTTCGTCCTATACGAGATGATGTTTCGCGCTTGTTTCTCCTCCCACCTCTATCATTACCCTCTATTT
This sequence comes from Toxorhynchites rutilus septentrionalis, assembly GCF_029784135.1. NCBI lineage: Eukaryota > Metazoa > Arthropoda > Insecta > Diptera > Culicidae > Toxorhynchites > Toxorhynchites rutilus. The sequence continues at coordinate 171,004,495 of NC_073746.1, forward strand.
TTGTTGTATTTGTTAATTATATTTGAAATTGATTAAAGATCGCACCTAAATTTGTTGTTTTAAGTTTGAATTACACACTTTCGGACGTTTGACCGCGCTTCATATATCGTCGCCCACTCCATCTTTTTTTTTTGCTTTTGCTTTTTATATTAGTTGGATCAATGCTTAGCTGTTATTAATTGTCCCGTGCTTTCTAGTGGTGGCTGTGTTGTTGGCTCGCTTACACACTTGTTCGATCTTACTTTGTTGTTGCTGTTGTTGTTGTTTGTGTTGTTATCATATCTGCACCTACACTCATCTTTTTCGACCTGCCTTACTCTTGCCAGCTGCTACTAGGGACGATGGCCGCGTTTCTTAGTCAACCATCAGCTCGAAATGGACGGACCCTCTTCGGTCTGCTCGATCATGCATGATGTTGCGTGCCCATGCTTTGCACTCAATGTTGATTAAAACGCCATCTAGTGGAAAATAAAAAAGATGAGACGAACGTTATACATACACGTTACATATGTTCCTTATACATTTCTGTGGAATATATAACGGGAATTTGTAATTTTTAATCTTCCAGCTTAACATTTTTTTAAATTTTCCTTTTTTTTAAGCTGGTACTACTGTCAGCGGACTCCATGTAAATTTTGAGCCGGATCCGTCATTTAGTTTGTTTACAGCGTCATTAAGCACAATTTAACTTTTTTGTTGATATGGTTGATATGTTGATATGGATAATTCTATTGGCACATTCACATTCAGCACATTCCGAATTCCAATGCTTCGCCTGTTTACTGTAGTAACCTGCTTCGTTGTAGCAGCCCTTGGAACCAATCCCCCGAGGTGGCCTAAAGTTTACTTGCCCAGTGGCGTTCTGAACATTTCGTACGCTTAGATCAGTGAACCTTACAACGCTTGGTATGATAGTGAGCATGGCCGCTCACGTATCGATTACTACGGTGGCATGGTGAAAACCTATCAACTCACGAAACAAGGCGATTACGGTACTAGTTTAAAGGTGGCTCCAGAGCTGCTCAGTTTCATCAATATCCCTCTTTGCAGAGAAAGCGAGCTTACGACAGGAAAAGCCGAAATTGCGAAGGAGTGTTGCAAGATTGAAAGCATTAGACATTAGGCCTTGTTCTCACTGCAGCGGGGCGTCAGCGTGGATTGGGCGGGGCGTGTGATGCTCACGATTAATCGTGTGTGTTCTTACCGATGTGTTCACACCAGACTGAGGGTGGTTTTGGCGTGTGGCTGGCGTGCAAACGAAAACACTTCACGCCGGCGATATTTGTACTTCTCCGCTTCTCTCTTGCATATGTTCGTTTGTAGTAGTGACATAATTTTAATTTTTCTGGTTTTTTTTTATTTTCACGTTTTTCACCGTCCAATTTTTGTCCTGGACACGTCCAACGATGTTGGAATATTTAATAATAAACCAATTTTCATTCTTCCATTCAAAAACATATTGACAATTTGTATAAAACACGCTGAAGACACGCCGCTGGCTCGGTGCAATGTGAGTGAATTAAAATATCGTTGCGAGAAGTGAACACGCCCCGTTCACGCCACGCTGACGCCAGCTGCAGTGGGAACATAGCCTTATTATGCAATTGATTCTGATATCGATATCCATTTTGATTAGATTAAATACTTTGATAAGACAATCTTATGGTTTCTAACTATGCATATGGCAGGTTCGGAATAAAATTAGTTCATCTGTTATAGTTACAACCAAGACATATTAAATTTAGAAAATCACAACTCAAAAACGGAAAACAAACCCCTCTGTTTTTTGGAAATATCATGTAAAAAAACTTCAACTTCCAAATCATGTGAATATTGACAATTTGTATAAAACACGCTGAAGACACGCCGCTGGCTCGGTGCAATGTGAGTGAATTAAAATATCGTTGCGAGAAGTGAACACGCCCCGTTCACGCCACGCTGACGCCAGCTGCAGTGGGAACATAGCCTTATTATGCAATTGATTCTGATATCGATATCCATTTTGATTAGATTAAATACTTTGATAAGACAATCTTATGGTTTCTAACTATGCATATGGCAGGTTCGGAATAAAATTAGTTCATCTGTTATAGTTACAACCAAGACATATTAAATTTAGAAAATCACAACTCAAAAACGGAAAACAAACCCCTCTGTTTTTTGGAAATATCATGTAAAAAAACTTCAACTTCCAAATCATGTGAACTATAAAAACAAATACAATTACGAAAACAAAATCCAACTACTAAATCCGAGCGAAGCTCAGTTTGCATACACATCCTAGTGCAACATACCGCACCTGAAAATCCATGGAACTCATTAAAGCAAGACGAACAGTTTGAGTTTCCTTCCTAATAAAAACATGACTGAAAATGAGAAGAATTGACAGATACCTTTTGATTCTATTAAAAGATATCTACAAATTGTTCTCTTAAACTTCTCCGTTTTTCTTTACAAGGATTGTAAACGGTGTAAACACCAACATTCGTTAAGGGTGTGACCGAAGATTTTTTTAACTTCAAACAAATTTCAATGATTTAACATTCTCACTCCCGACATTCTTCCGTAGTGGAAGGTAAAAGTGACGAACCAGCCAAATATGTTGAAAGTTACTATAATACAGAAAAAAAGATTTGCCATTAAACCCAGACACACTAAGATAAAGAAATAGTTACGCTTAGGCTTCTTGCATAAATTATGTCATTATGTTATTCGTAACTTGTATCATTTTTCCTGACATTACACATAAGGTGTTTGTTGCGGTTGAATTCAAGACAGAAATTCTAACTAGCAATGAGAAATCTTCACAAATACCTTCACAAATACCTATCCGGCATCCAAATGCACGTATTTGGCAGTTCCTAGAGTCATTTATATATTTTGTTCTCCTCGAAGTTTAGCATTGTTATATGATAAGGGTATTCACGAAGCGCAACGTAAACAAATAACGTATAAAATTCTATTATACAAGCCGACAAAAGTGTAAACTTACATTACATCAAGTGATATAGTATTTATTCACCCCCGTTCGGAAGAACATCTGGATAACGAATTCAGTCGCTTCAAGATCAAGCATAGTAAAAGCTACAACAGCGAAAAGGAATATGACCGTCGGCGAGATCTATTCCGACAAAATTTTCGATTCATTCATTCGCATAACCGTACCAACAAGAGATTCACCGTTACTGTTAATCATTTGGCCGATCGAACCGACGAAGAACTGAAGGCTCTACGTGGCTTTAAGTCGTCCAATACGTACATTGGAGGACAACCATTCCCCTACAAAGTGGAAGACCTTCTTGACGATCTGCCAGAAAGCTTGGATTGGCGTATTCCCGGCGCTGTTACACCCGTGAAAGGTCAATCTGGTTGCTTGTCATGCTGGTCTTCCGGTACGACTGGACACATCGAGTCTTCCTACTTTTTGAAAACGAGTTCGGTGGAATCCCGTCCGAGGAAGAATACTCTACTCTACTCTACTCTCCCATAACTGGATGGGTTAACGTAACATCCGGAGATGCGGATGCAATGAAGGTTGCCCTGTTCAAACATGGTCCTCTTTCAATAGCCATCGATGCCGCACATAAAACATAAAAATCACACATAATCGATACGAGTTTGGGTTTGTTGAAAAACCCCAAGTCTGTGGTTGCTAATATTACCATAAAGTGTTGAAATTATTCAATTTTTCAGTTTTTTTTACGATTTTTCTTAAAGAGGAATTATGATCATGGTTTGACCAAAAAATGATCATGGTTTGTCCGGTTTTAGAAATTACCATTTTTGAATGAAAACATTCGAATTCACAAGTAGATGTTGCATTTATTTTTGCTTGAGTTTACTGTCATTATATTGATCCATTCATAATTTAGGCTTTCTTCAGAATATTGTCTTTTCTTGGGCGTTTTAACAGTGTTATCCTCAACAAACTCAACATAGGGAAACTTTATTTCTGCTATGTGCGAAGGACACAATAAACAAACTCCAGCGCGTCAAGCGGTTGCCGTAGAAATCATGTGGACAAAATAACATTATTGAATTGGACAACTCATGATCATAATTGAGTTCATCAAAATGCGTTAATTTAATGGTTTAGCTATGTAAATCTGATACAAATGGTGTGCAAGCATGATGTTTAGAATATTTGTAAGTGTTATAATACAGAAAAGATCTGAATACGTGCCAAATAATCATCTGGTGATCGATTAAAAGTTAGCTCGAATGAAGGGCGCATTGACACAAATAGAAGGTGTTTTTTTTCTAATCCTTTAAAATATGTAAAAATAAACTATAAAACTACTGTAAATCATAAAAAAACAATTTATATGTTTTGAAACATTCGAATACCTTATTTCACACATGAGCGCTGAATTAGAGCATTAAAAAAAGTGGGCAAACCATGATCATATTTTCGACTGGATAAACCAAAATCATTTACCTTACTTGTATTCGATTTCAGTTGTTGACGTGCTCGGGCTTCCGGTACGCTTTGCGTCATTTACATCTTTTCGAACCTCCGAGAACATTTTTTCGAACTCCGATAAACGTTGCTTCGCTCCTAGGTAGGTTCACCAGATGTCACAATCAACATTCGCAATGTCTTCGCGCACTTAATATTGTTTCCACACAAAATTTGATACAGATTCTTTGATCCTTCGCACATAGCAGAAATAAGGTTTCTTTGTGTTGAGTGTGTTGAGGATACCACTTTTGAAACGCCCAAGAAAAGGCAATATTCTGAAGAAAGCCTAGATTATGAATGGATCAATAGAATGACAGTAAACTCAAGTAAAAATAAATGCAACATCTACTTGTGAATTCGAATGTTTTCATTCAAAAATGGTAATTTCTAAAACCGGACAAACCTCGGCACATTACAAACCTTTTTTTGGTTCAATTTGGTTTTCATCGATGGTGTAAAGGATCATAATAATTACTTGCACATCCTGAAGAAAAATATGAAGCAAAGTGTTAATGGGATTGCTTCAAGGATTCAGGTTTTACCAAAATAATGACCCAAAGCACATAAAGTTTGCACTTGGTTTCATTATAATTTCTTAAAAGTTATTGATGCTCCCACAATCTCCCGACATCATGAGAGACATGGGACATGGAAGAAATCTGGGAAGAAATGTTAGAAACCATCAGATTTTTAAAAATAACCATTCTAAAAATAGTCGATGAATTAATGGATGAATTTTCTTTCCGAATACACTAAAGAAACTCGTAGATAACGGCTAAAGGCAGCTAAAGACAGTTGCAATGAACAAGGGTTACCGTACTAAAGATGGAATTCGGAAACTGACCAATTTCTTCGAAATTTAATTAAATTTCAAACACCGTACGAATATGAGTTTGAGTCACTTTTCATATATTCGCACATACATTCGCCATTGTTGAAAAATAAAAACCATTATTCTGAAAACAGAGAGCAAACCTTTTCACTCCCATGTGACACTATGAATTTATCTAAATAGAATGTTTCTAAAGCTTGTTTTCGGCTTCCAAAAGAAGGGAAAATATTAGGCTGTCAAAAAAGTCCTGCGGTATTTCCGCGAGGTGTCGTTGTAAGCGCGTAGTTCTAGTTGTATTCGTTGTATCGAGTCATACTACAGCTTGTTGGAAAGGTATTTTTGCGCACTATAATATAGTCCTTGACAGTGTTTTGTTTGGTTAAGTCGTTCGTGAGTTATAGTGTCGCAAATATGGAGCAAAATAAAGAGAAAATCCGACATATTTTACAGTACTACTATGACAAAGGCAAAAATGCATCTCAAGCTGCCAATAAAATTTGTGCAGTTTATGGACCCGATACAGTTTCCATTTCCACCGCACAACGATGGTTTCAACGTTTTCGTTAGCCGAGAAAGTCCGGCATAGTAGCAGCCGTGCTGTGTGTTTGGTGGGATTGTCAAGGAATAATCTATTATGAGCTGCTTCCCTATGGCCAAACGCTCAATTCGGACCTGTACTGCCAACAACTGGACCGCTTGAAGGTAGCACTCATGAAGAAGAGGCCATCTTTGATAAACAGAGGCCGCATTGTGTTCCATCAGGACAACGCCAGACCACACACTTTTTTGGTGACGCGCCAGAAGCTCCGGGAGCTCGGATGGGAGGTTCTTTTGCATCCGCCGTATAGTCCGGACCTTGCACCAAGTGACTACAACCTGTTTTTGTCCATGGCGAACGAGCTAAGTAGTCAGAAGTTAGCCACAAAAGAGGCCTGTGAAAATTGGCTATCCGAGTTTTTTGCCAATAAGGAAGCGAGCTTCTATAACAGGGGTATTATGAAGTTGACATCTCGTTGGGAACAAGTCATCGAACAAAACGGCGCATATTTGACTTAAAACAGATGATTGTAACTAATTTTATGAACAAATGAAAATTAAAAAAAAAATACCGCAGGACTTTTTTGACAGCCTAATAGATCGGCATGACGGGGTACGATCACGAGTTTGTATCACTGTAGATCTTTGACAACGTACATAATCAACAATGCTTACGTGCATTTCAATCGTACACACACACCCTAATGATATGAATACCAATGATGTACGGAACCCATAAGAGCTTCCGCATCAAATCTACTCAAAGCTAACATTAACGTAATCAGAATGATCCTTTTCAGTACACTCCCTTCCACAGCAAACGATTAAATATTGAACTCTCTTGCCATCCAGCGGTTCACCAGAATATCCGGTGCAAGAAACGATTTCTTATTCTAGAAATGCTCAGCACAAATTTAACCCCCCACTAATTCGAATCGACGATCGATTGATGCATTCATAAGCTTTCAACATTGGCACTGTTGCTTGTATCAAACAAGGAAGGTTTCTTTGATTTTGTGAAATATTCTCTACTCTGATGAAACACGTGATGAAACATTCGATATTGTCCGCAATACCCATCGTCAATTGCACAATTTGAATTCTCAATAGCGTAATTCAGGGGACCAAATTTTCCCTAAATCCTCCATAGACACCCTTATTAAGTGTTTTGCAGCAGCATTGGTGACAACTGTGAAACAACCATGTCCGATACTTGAGGGAGACCGAGGGCAAGGTAGTCTCATCGTCCCGCGCCTCGGACCGGGAGCCAAACTGTGGCTAAAATTGACGTTTGTATGCGGGAGCCTCAATCCAGGCCAGCCGTTTTTAGCAGTAGGCAATCGCCCAGAAATAGCGGCTGACGATAGACGTTGTACCGAAGTTCGCCAACCCCTCCCAAAGAACCACAATCGGGGGATCAGTTGTTCGTCATGGCCATGACAGATCAGTAAGGCTGCCGGTAGGGCGTCGGTCGTCGAATCGATTTTTCAAAAGACTTAATAAATGTAGTATTCAAAGAAAAGTTGGTTCATTTCGTCTTTTGTAGTTTTTTTTCATGGTCATCTCTATTTCAATTATGATTTTTCGGTTGCGACACTAGTAAATAAATGTTGCAATCCCTCGCCGTTGAATCTCAAGTATTCTGGGAAATATTGTCGGTAACATGAACTTCCAGTATCACTCTGAAGGAGTAAAAAAGGGATGTTCCTCCTGGTTAAAATTATTAAAAACTACAAATCTCACAGGTGAATAACGCCATCATTAACATTCGCCTCATCCATGGCCACGAATTGACGAGCCTGACCAGAGATGAGATCCTAAAAACATTAGTTTGCAGAGGTGAAACCGTTAGTCCGGAAGATCACGGGCTCCATCTTGAGATTTGAAGACGTTCAAGCTTTTCGAATCGCGTCCAGATTGAGAATTGACTTCTGCAACGTGTCACATAGCTTCTACAGGGGACGTTTCGCCCATTCTGCGACCCACGCTAGGTCCACAACTCGGTGGAACGCTTTATCAGTGTCCACTCGAAGTATGAGCACCTCAAAAGCTTCTATGGTATCAGTAGGAGCATCCGTGATGTTCTGTGTGGCGACCTATCGAGAACTGCTGCCATGGTCTGTTTCCTGAAAAATGCCGACCTCAGTTTCAAAATCTGAACAAGAAAATGTGTATCGAACTTGTTCCTTTCGCGATCAGGAGAACAAGCACAGTCGACAACTTCGAATGGTTTTCCTTCACTGGCCTGTGGCCATGGCAAGTTGACATTCTCGCTAAACGACCCGGAAAAGCAAGAAACAAGGAAAAGGAATGTAATGTTCATATGTGGTAAAACCCTGTTTAAAACATCGCAGCACTATATAGGCCGTTTTTACAAAGTTGAGCCAAAGTTCCAGCCCCCTAGGAAGTTTCTCAAATAAAACAATAAAAAACATCCATAACCCATGTTTAATGACATAAATCTGCATTTGAACAACTACAACATGTTTTCACTGATGGATCCCATCGTGCGCTCCATCATGTTGGGCTAGCTGAGGAGTCCCTTGTAATAACAACGTTCGTTTCGTACTACAGGTACTGCGGGTACAAACACCTCATCTCTTGTATGAATTGTGTGTGAAAGTTTCATATACGATATTCTGGTTTCTGGTAAAAATCTAGAGCTGCATGACAGAGCACTTTCCAGGGTCATGAATCGATGAGAGAAGTGGGGAATAACGATCGATAAAGGAAAATGTGAAATTGGCCGAACCCAAGTATTTTTTATCGGACGCCATCTAAATGGAAGAGATATTAGCCCATCGGAAGAGAAAGTCGTCTATATCCGTCACTTTCGTCGAGTGATGAATCTTGCAAATAGAACCAAGAGGACTGGGTGCAATTTAGCTGTAGAAAAAATAAGGCCGATATGCAACATCAATAAAGGACTGTCGACGGCGGACAGAAGTTATGCTCAAAACAAATGGGGCGTTAATTTTCGCGTTAGTTTGGGCGAGGAGAGATTAATTAAATTTTTCACATATGCATAACTATTCCAAAAAGTTGCGATGTAGCCCATAGAGACACAACAATGAAAAAGACAATATTCTACAGAATTTCAAAAATTAAAACTTATATCATTTGATTTTTCTCTCAAATCCTGATAGTTTTGTTGCGACCTCCTTTCGGTACATTTTCAAACTAAAAAAGCAGATGAAAAAATCGATTCAACGGATTTTTCCAATAATATATCCTACTCCCTCAATACCCTCATCCAGCATATACTCTAACCGTTTTTTTCTTTTGCCACAAACGTATATAGTTTGAACACGACGCATGCGTTGGGAAAGTTGTGTTCCACTCCCAGTTCGTTACGAAATTTTTATTCATAATCTGGTGTTGACTTGCTATATCGTTGTACAACTAAATGTTGAACGCAACTATTCTATCAAACGAGGGTACTTAGATTGGTATAAGATTAATCTTTTCCTTTAAGTTTTCAATGCTTTGTATAAATAGTTTCAATTGGTATCGATATACCTTCCAGCTAGGATAAAATATTAGATTTCCTATGTGATTTTCAGATGAATCGTGTAACAATTCAACCTAACATATGATATACCGCTCTGAATCATATTTCGGACGCTTATGGCATATGATGCAGAAAACAGATCTAAACTTTATGCACAGGTATTATTTGGTTAATATTTTTAATAAATTAGTTTAATATGCTTTTAAGCTTTCTATCTTGGTACCTATTTGATTGAAAACATAAAAAAAATCATCGAACAAAATGCTTTTCAATTGAAGCGAATAAAAATCAAACTTCGGACACTGAATTAAATTTCGGACAGATTGAATTCAAATTTCGGACACTTTATTTTATAATTTTTTGGGCGAAAATTACATTACACTTGATTATATGTTATAGTCAACTGCGAAACACTTATCAAGCAATCACAGTAAACTGTTAATGATGATGAGAACTGATGAAACACGGGAGAAATTTAAATATTGATGAAGGGGTAAATTTTACGTGCTCACGCTAAGCAAATGTCAAAAACAAACGATAATGTAATGTAATTCTCTAATGAAGTGATAGTGAACCAAGTAATTATTCTAAAGAAGCAATTGTGATATTAATTTTGTAGTTATATCATCAGTGCATCAAGCAATTCAAGATATAAGAACAAAGTGTCTGAAATATGATGTTGTCCGAAATATGATTCAGAACGGTAAATAATAGAAAATTAAATGAAAGCAATTAGACGAAATAGTCATGACAGGCTTTCTATTTCAAAAGATAATGCACTCAGAGATTTTCGCCTCAGAGAATCCAAACTGCATGCATACTGGTCTGGAACGGAACCAAGCATGTGAATAAGCACCGATGCTTAACTTTAATGATTAACGATGTTTAACCGATGTATGCATGAAATTTTTGCCAGAAGTTGATAGATAAATTGATAGACTTTAAAGGTATGCTATTTTTCCGAAAGAAGAGAGTTATCTGTAAGGTGGGAGCCGAAACATGAATAAATAGCAACGGGAGCAATACTTTTCTTGATTTCCAAAGCCAGAATGTTCTAGATTACAGTGCCATTGAATGTTTCGTATCCCAATACCTATTGTCATTTCACCTCCAAAAAACCAAAGAATCCTTTGGACGGTATATATTCCGTTCTACTTACTTTTGGGACTTTCGAAGTGCACTGCGACGATTGGTGGCAGGTAGCCTTCGATGTTCTTGAATGGGAAAAAGTATCCCGGGAATCCTCGACGTGGGATGTAGTTGATGGGACCGATGTGTTCATTGTCAGCTGGGTTCTCTCCGCCGCACGAAACCCAAACGATGTTAGCCTGGACGAAGGTAGGACTAGGTCATATGATTCCTTGAAATGCAATTACCCAAACTTACGTTCTTGTCTCCTCGACCGAGCTCAGAACCGATATGCTCCCGGAGATCATCCGGCATGTTCTCGGGCAGACCTTCAGTGGTGTTGTACAAATCTGGGACCCAGTTGAAAATCTGCGTAATAACAAAACGAAACATTATAGCACGTACCATTGTTACATCTGTGTTATGAATGCTAACCTTGTTTAACTTCAAGAATATGCAGGGGCTCTTCTTTTTGAAGTTATATCGGTTCGCTTTTGTGCAGGGACCCCATTCATTCATAGGAACTTTGCAAACTTTGCCCTCCGGTGGTGGACTATCGAACGAGCAGTCAACGCGATTATCCTCTTCTTGTAGGTACACTGAAGTTAAAAATTGTCCTAGTAAATTGAATATACACCTGGCGAGTGCTGCGAAGATACTCACAGTCTAAGAACTCATCAATTGGTTTGGTCCAAGCTTCGACGTTGCCAGTGTCTGAAGCCTTGTACCAGATCAGCGTACTCTCGGCATCCGTTGGCATAGGCCGGAAACCGAGACCTGTGGGAACGAAATATAACTTAGATTAGTGTATGCCGGATCATTGAAGTCATTCATTTTTTACAGTCATTGACACTCTGCTACAGACCCGACGTGAAACGTAATGCATTGTGATAGATAAGGCTATGATTTGCTCTTCCCACTAAAGGTGAAATGATCAAGACTGGATCAGGAGGAAACCGAAACCAGATCGCTGCAGTGACAGAAAATGAATGGCCAGTGTTTTCAAACGTAATCCTGACATTTCATCAAAGTGTCGGAAACAAATTGGGGATATCCTACACAACAGTGTAAAAAACTTCTGAGCAGGACTGTCGATCTACAATGTGCAAGTGGGACCGATCTACAATGTTCAAGTGGGACGACAATGAATAAAAACGGGGTCATAGTGAGAACGTATAGAATTTCCTGTATTTTGTAATCATTAAACTTCAAACAGAAATAATATTTCATCATTTATATCAATGAATATCATAATTAGTGTGTACTTTATCATGTATGATCAATTTCCAATCCTTACCGAGCGTCAGAATAAGGAGTGTATCGAAAAGTAGTCTTGAACATTTAACACGTTACTATACACAAACGGGTTTTTTTTTGTCGTGTAATCAGAGCACGCGTTGTTTACATGTCAAAAATCGAAATACAAGTCATTTAGTTGCGGTCGTAAAGTAATTTTCGAAATGTCGCGGATCGATTTGGAAACTAAAAAGAAAATTCTGCACAATTGGTGTACCGAAAAGGGTGTTACATACCACAAAATAGTAAACAAAATCAAAGTTTATCCCGAAAGTGTTGAACGAATCATCGCAAGGTTCGGTACTGAGTGTTCTTTCGAGAATCTCAGCAGAAGTGGACGAAACCCCGGACCAAGTAATCCCGAATTGGACCGAAAAGTTATATTCAGAACAGGTCTGCATCTATTCGTGATTTGGCCATAAAGTTCAAAACCAGTGGGATGATTCAGCGGATTAAACAAAGACAAGGTCTAAGGATCTATAAAAAGCAAAAAGTGGCCAAACAAACACCGGAGCAGCAAGATCGCGCTAAAACACGAGCTCATGGATAACATGGATAACGAAACATCCGTCAAAGAAGATCCCAGATCGCTGCCGGGACCACAATTTTATACCAAATTGATTGGAAAGAGTGTACCATTTGCGGATACGACTGTTGCGATTGACAAATTCGGCCAAACAGTGCTCGTATGGCAAGCCATTTGCACGTGTGGCATGCGATCTTCAACTTTTTTCAAATTTATGTGTAACAATGCTTTAAGAAGAGATTGCTTGAATGTTACTGGGCAATTGTGGCCTTGACAAGTTCAAGAAGGAAGGTCCAGTGTCTAAAAATCTATCAGAGTTCAGAAGAACTGGACTGGAGAGACTTGAAAACTATGCAGTTCATTTCCCTCTAGTTAAAGCTATCTTCGCACGAATTGAAAAAAAAAACAGTAGAAAATCACCGTTTCAAGTGTTGAGCAACATAACCTTCTTACCGTTGTGATTACCCTCGTCATTTTTATTAGTATTCAATCCAGGTATTAGTCGGATATAAGACACGCGTGCTTACTGTACCATTTTCATTAACAAAAATTGTCTGACCTAGATGAGACTTCAACCGAAGTTCCCACCACGATTTATGATTGACACTAACGCCGCTTCATAGTACTTAACAAGACTCATCGAATCATTACCAGAAGGTTATGCCACTATTTGTTTTGTGGATGGTTTGATGCATCATGGCTTTCCGAATCCAGGCAATACTTTGTTTTTGACTTAAAAGTTTATATTCTATAGTACCTATATAGTAATACCTACCCGGATTAGATCCTATCAACGATTCACCGAGTTGATATTTAGGCATTTTCATATCTAACGTTTGCCAGAACACTGCAAGCATCGCTGAGAAGAATCCAACTAGTAATGCGTAGAAAATAAGATAGAAGAAAAGAATTTTGGCTGAAAGTAGAAAAAAAGAGTATGATTATTTTATTGATTTCATTGTGTTTACCAAACAAGTGTTAATCCGTTTTTTGTAGACATACAAAGCAACCATCTATTTTTTTGCAGCAAAGGGGTGTTTATGACAGTATTCTTTGATGAGGATTATTGTGATAGATTAAACGATATTCTTTCTGATTGTTTCTCCGAAATACATTATTAGTATACGGTGTTGTCATGATGATTATCATGGTTATTATTTTAATTGCTTCAATTTTAACAGATATCGCATTGTTCGAAAGATCACAGGTAAAAGTAGCGGGAAAGTTCAGCACGAGGTTGATTACCTACCTAGAATCCCCGACTTGGCTATCCTTAGAATTTTAATTACATTGATTTTAATCTCACCACCTGACAAATTTTATTTAATGTCAACGTTTCGATCGCTTTCGAGGATGTCATATTAGGGATAGTGAATCTAGGTGAAGCTATTATATATGTTTGGTCTAGGATTGGACGATCTTGGATCGATATTCAGAAGATCGATTTATTTCGTTTTTTTTATCTAAGACAATTTTTTTGTAAATTTGTATTTCAATATACATCGGTTTTAATCCCACCAAAGATCGCCTGACAAATTTTATAAACATAATGACAACGTGTGACCGCTTTGAAGAACTTTATTTGGCTTGCTAACAAAGTTAGTTTGATCATTCTTCGATTTAATTCCGCACAAATTCTGACAGTATCAGAACTAGCGACAGCTACTAACGGTTGTTGTTGAGTTTCTAATGATGCTTTTTCAATTAATTTATTCAATTGAATGATTCCATGATGGAACAAGATGAATGCTGTGGGAAAAACAGTACACTTTTTTGAAGTTTTTTTTTCGACCTACATGTTGAGAAGCAAAACAAGCTTTTGATTTTTAACCCTTTCCCGTACAACATCGAGTCTCACTCGTGAGTACTTGAATAACATAGGGCGCTAGAACGCTCAGCAGTACGCTCCTGGGCTTCAAAATAGTTATTTGATTAGTAACAGTAGTTTTGTCAACTCTGGTATCAGGAATCACCCACAAATTCTCGATGGGGATAAAATCAGGGCATCGTGGAGGACATTTCAGTAGTGGCGTCTCCTGCGCCCTGTTCAAACTGTTCATAGGTTAGTTAGGCGATGTCAGAAAAAAAAGTTTTTTTTTATTCCATTATTGTAGCATGGCATATTTCACATTTGTAGCATGGATGAGGAATCATCAAAGGTAATTGGTGAGTATTTTCCATATTATCCCGAATATATCTATTTTCTTTTTCGTTTGGGTGAAACCGTGAAGAATGTAATGTAAACATAACAGAACACTACGAAATAAGCTGTAATGATTACCGGGTTCAAACCTTTCATCTGAACCTGTCGTCATTCAAACGCTTTTTTGCATCTTCGAGTGAGACTAGTCTAACGCAGTCAGGTATGTATAAGCGGTCACTACTACTAATGAGCCGTCTTGCGTAAAGTAATAGAGCGCCAAGTCGATGGCCACCGACAAAAATTGAAGAAAAAACACAAACAATTCTTTGTTTTCCAGTCCCGATGTATTTCATTAACGAATCTGAAATGAAAATAGGAATATATTTTTGTCGTAAAGTAGACAAATTAAATGAAGAATATCAATATAAATTTCGTTGTTGCAAATGTATTTGTTGCTCTTCATCGAACCACAGAACTCAACATTAATATGAGCATTAAATGTTTTGCTCAGCTTAGGCGAATATGGCACTGCCGAACGATTTTCCATGTCAATGTTTGCGTTGTTAATTTTTATGAATGTTGTCTGTCATAATCAGTTTTTAGTCGTTGATATATTGGACATCCACCTAAGGTTGCGGTCGTGTCGTTGGTGAATTCTTTGAGAAAATGCATGTATAATGCAATTTTCCATTTGCTATGCAAGGCTATAAAAGTTTTAGATTACCGCACGGTCATGAACCATATTTGTGGTAACAATATCGAACATCAAAAGCAATTTTAAGTTGTTGAAATTTGAATGAAAATTTTTATTCGATGTTGTTTCAATACTTAGTAGACATAGTCCTGACCCTAACTTAACAATTATCAATTGATCTCCTTGCATTTCAACCAAAATATCATTCAAAATATAAAATAATTATCAGATGCTATTCTTGTTCAAGATACCTGAAGAGAATGTATTATTTTGCTGCACAGAACACACAAAAGCGCATATATATAAGACATATTTCATTTATTTTTTTGTTTTAGAAGCGTGTTCATTCCACTCGAAAATTCATAACAATTAACGCTTCACAGAAATGGAACACAAAGCTCAATGACTGGAATTTTTGAGGAAATTACACTATCGATTTCCTCAGGGCGTATTTTGTCGATTATCCAAATTAAAAATGTGTATATGAGGTGATCCCAATTTTTTGTAATTTTGCCATCCAGCCGAATACATTCAGCAAGGTGTGGAACCGAATACATGTAACATTATAATGAAGCTCGTTCTACATTTCATTCATTTTTTTTTGTACACACGTTTTGTTATATCATGACAATGCATGTGTTTAGACCAGGCAATATCAAAGGCTGCGTCGGCGTTGTTCATGAAAGCGTCTGGCAAGTGAGTGTATTTTTCCTCACACCGCTTCTGATTGTTTAGAATCGCCTACCATGACTCCAGCAATGTATTCGAAGGCATACGCATTGAATGTATACATTGATTAGAATGTATGAAAATAACGTGATCGTCACCTTGCAAACCGAGCATGTATGATATGAAGGATTTCAATAATTCATTATGTTTATTCAAAAAGTCTTCCAGCTCGCTGACAATACGCATGGATTTAGCCTAATTAAGGTTATTGGCCCATGTGAGGATGAATGTTCAATGAAGTGAACTTAGCGCCATATGTCATTTAACAACGTAAATAAATTCGCTCTCTTTGAAAAACAAACTACTTGTCGATTATTTGAATATTATTTTGGTATAATAAAACAAAAATAGGAGATGGGGGTAAACCTTTGAGGTTATATATAGTTTTATGCAAAATTTGAGAAAAAATAGAAATCAAAATTATTTAAATTTTTTTTGCATAGGGCCACCCTAATCGGTATTAAACATATGGTAATTGGTACCCTAGCGGTATCATATACAGTTTACGTCTTATTCTCATGCCTACCAAATTTTTTGTGCATAATTTCTTGAAAATCGTTCGAGCCATTTCGGAGGAGTTCAACCACGAACATCGTGACACGAGAATTTTATATATAAGATTAAGAAACACTAGCTAATAATTGTTTCACTTTTGAGTTTTCAGTTTCAGTTCAATAACTTTGTCATAGTTTAGATTTGACCATATGCACAGAACGAATTTTTTCATCAAATAAGATCCTCTATAAATCCGTGAAATATTTGCACTGAGCAACCTAACACCCTGTTATGCTTCGTAATGATTCAACATAGTACGAAACATAGCCTATTGTTGGACCGTTCTTTGTAACAAAACAAAAATCAATATCAACTTCTCCACTCCCATAGTTGCGATTTCGTCCTTTCAGTGAACAAATTGCTACCAAATCGTATTCGTGATGGTGTTTGCTACACGCCAGCGATATTTCGAAGAAAAGCAAAGGCAGAAGAAAACAAATCTAACATTTGACAGTGAATAATTCGTCGTTGTTATCGGCGGCGGCATCGGTCCCTACGTGTTCTCTCCATTGAATATGAAACCTTGACAGCAACGTTATTTTTCCTTGCTACTATCGGTTTTATGAGCTCCCAACGCTAATGGCTGAATTTTTATTTCCCATTTTTTTCAAAGCATCGGTTGATTACGAAAGATCGGAGCACTGTGTATTTCCCCAAACAGAAAACATTTCACTCAACTCTGTTTGCTTTCTATGCAACACAAAAGAAGTCATACCGAAACTCGAGTTTCACATCCTGCCGTTTTCCCACGGCGTGTCCTTCATTTGACTTGCCACTTGAAAATATTGTATCGTTGAATGGGACTAAAGGGGGTGCAGCAATACGATCACAGCTCGGTTTTTCTACCTCCCCTCGGAAAATGGTTCAGGAGTTGCAGAGGCAACGGATAACGTAAAACAAGGACACGCCGAAACATTCAGAGGAAAAATGGAAGCCCCACATTGAATATGTATGCGCGCACATTTTTCGCGTCCGCATACCATCATGGGCAACTGCTGTTTCGACCTTTCGCTGTAAAGCATGACTACGTGTTTATTCCTTGTGAGAAACGTGCATCCGAATAAAATTTTCAAGATTATGTAATCCACTTGCGACCAGGCAAGTGGTCAGCTTTGTGATAAGAGAGATAAAAAAGTTGATGGGTCTGAGCCTAGGGGCACGAACGGGATCTTGACATAGGACTGTGATTGTGTGTAGTAATTGTATTTAAATTGAGTTTTTCATTGTTCAAAATTTGTATTTTTTTCTCTTTTGATACATCAAATGGATGCCCTGGAAAAACCGTTTCCTGTATGTACTTGTATCCTTTCAACGGGTTAGATGACATAACGTGGTAGAATTCGGTACCGCATTCTGTTCAAAAATGTACACCAAAATACCATTAAAGCCATTACTACTCTTTTCTTCTGTTTATTCAATCCTGCAGAAGAAGAAAAACATAAACACAAGTCTAAATAGTTAAGACCTACAGAAATATAAGCCTGAGTCAAATTAATCTATGACTACAAAAATATATTATAGATAAAAATAGCATTATCTCCTTCGTTACCACGTTGTTAGGAACATTGTTTGTAATAACTTTATAGCCCTGTAAGATCGCGACTACTCAAGCTATCATAATATGATTTACGTGGGTATACCCTTCCTATCTTCTAAATCAGCAGCCATTTAAATTCATTTATTTCATTTTTACATAACCAAACAACATACACGATATTATGACATCCTGGACCACAATTACACAAATTGTTAG
Organism: Toxorhynchites rutilus septentrionalis; assembly: GCF_029784135.1. Classification (NCBI taxonomy): domain Eukaryota; kingdom Metazoa; phylum Arthropoda; class Insecta; order Diptera; family Culicidae; genus Toxorhynchites; species Toxorhynchites rutilus. Next base: position 171,022,661 of record NC_073746.1, read on the forward strand.
TTGTGAGACATACACGATAAAAACATGAATTGAGCACAAATTGATTGGGCAACATGCAATATAATATAAAATTAATGCCTACTATCAGTAAATGGAGAATAATTCATTTTACGCAACAACTTACATTATGAGCTAACGCCCGAATTCAGGCAAAAAAATTGCTCGTTGCGCCGGGGAGGAAGCGAGTGGATAGTGCAATCGAAGGAAAACATACCCAATTAAATCGTCAAATTGTTAACTTTTTTTACTATATTCACTGTTCTTGTTCAAGCAAAAAAAAATCTGGATAAATTTCCTGTCTAACGATATATAACACAACATATGTCGCAATAACGATTCTGAGTAATATGCGTTTGAAAACTCTTAATAAATCGTTACATTTTTCGTAGAGTAGCCCCCTATATAGAAATAAAAGACATAGTCCTATGTCAAAACAAGTTCTCGGAGTAACGGTGAGTTATGCAGTCGTCTGGGAGGAACGGAAAAGGAATTTGTTCGAGCAGAGCAGGACAATCAATTTTGCCCTGCACTAAATCGAATACAAACAGTCTTCGCTGGTTTATACGTCTGGTAGATAGATTTTCTAAATTTATAAGCTGACAACGAGCTGCATAATGCGGTAGATTCACTGGATTCCTCCATAATAGTTCTCGCAAAGCAAATCTGATGAACTTTTTCTGTACCTTTCCAATCGCGAGGATTTGCGTTAACTGATAGGGACATCAGATCGGAGCAGCATATTCCAGAATACTACGTACTAACGAACAATACAACGTTTTGAGAGTGTAAATGTCAGTGAAATTAGCGGCATGTCGGCGAATGAATCCTAATATAATGTGGAAGTCATAAAAAGGGGTGCAAGAATCAATGGAACGCCATACAAAAATAGGGAGGAAAAGGTTCAAATTTCGCCACTTTTTCGGGTTGAAAATTTGTTCGATAGTCCCGGAGCAATAAGCGTATCATTGTGCTGCTTTGGAAAGGTATAGTAAGCCATCAATTAAGAACTGTTGAAGTGCACGAAGAACACTACGTTGAGTGGCAGGCAAAGCCCCGTAATACTATGTATCTCTCACATATTACGTAACGCAAAAAGTACTTTAAAATATGCTCCATCTCCCCCCACAACATATTTTAGTATTCCTTATGTATTAATATTCAAACAAATAATACTTATCTGACCCCCTTACTCCTCCCTCATTTCATACGAAACATAACTTAAATTCAGCCCCATTCTTACTTGGTATGAACATTAAAAGTACATAAAATTGAATTGAATCATTTCAAAACCGCTGAATATACCACTGGTTTCTCGTTTGTTTGAGAAACCTTCTAAGTCCACCAACCTGTTATATTGATTAAGTAGTGGTCCCAAATAATATGTTTTGGGTCTAATAATCGAACCTTATACCAACAAATTGGAGGACCAAAGGTCCTCCAAAATTTCGAATCAAAATTTCGTCAGTGCGTCAAATGAACTTATGGGGTTTCTTAAACAAACGATTCAATTATTAAAATGGTTTCTCTTACTATAATTTATCTTTTCTCGAGCCAAAATGAACTTTAACGTTCTTGTAACATTCAAATCTGACATGCCAAACCAGCTTCAAGTTAAGATGATAGGCGCCCAAGCATTCACTCATAGTACTTATTGAACTCACGATTGTTTGTTTGGTAAACGGACGTGGACGATTCATTTGGACACGACAACCCTCTGTTCCTTTAACTCTCTGTGGTCGCTTGTATGCTCGCAGCCACCACAGCAAGGAATCATACTAATCTTATACTTTATTCAGCCATGTATCAATTTAGACTTTTTCTAAACGTATCTTAATGTTTGGTGTACCTGTTCATAAGTTAATATGAAGCTTATACACCCAAAGCAAGCATTTGTATAATATATACCACCCGACGAACTTCGTCCCGCCCAAAATAGATTTTTTGATTGGAATACTTTCAAACATCCACGTTTTTGACGTAGGACTACGTCTTTCATTTCTATACCGGGGAGTTTCGAAAACGAAAGCGTTACGCCGGAGACCGAGATTTTGAGCGTTAATAGCTCCTAAACAACTGAACGAAATGGTATGATAAACACTTCATTCGAAAGATAAAATGTCTACGCGTTCTATACTTGTTACTTTTTGATCCAAAAACTTGTTTCAATAGTCTTAAAATTGATTTCAAAACAGACTATTGAAATCACCAATCGGTATATAAACGAGCGCCGCTCGGAAATCCACTCAGTTCTAATTGAACAGCGATTGGAGCATGTTGTCGCTGTTGTGGTGAAGCTCTTCGTTTATCATGAAAGCGCGAATGAACGGTGTCACCAAGAGCCTGTTTGTGCACCTTAGGCCAGAAGGGAATCCATCAGGAAGAGAGTGGTGCCACAAACGGTTCCCCGGGAAGATCTCGAAGCAGCCGCTACACACAAACACTCATACACGCGCGGGATTCTTTCCGTTTGGATGCCATTCAGCATCGAGAAAGATCCGGAAAATTATCTGCCAGTTCCTCTGGGAATTGAAAAATACATTCATGTGAAAGAGTTTATTTTAATGTTTTCTATCCATGTAACACTGTGACCAAATATTTTTCAATCAAGTGCCATTAACAGGTGGCTTCCAGTATCGAGGAAAATGTGGAAATATCTAATCGTTACTGGAAAATAATCTGCCAGTTCCCCTTGAAATTGAAAATTACATTCAAGCGAAAGAGTTTATTTTAATGTTTTCTATCCATAAAATATCCGTATAATACATTTGGGTTTGTGATTTGTCAATCAAGTGCAGTTAGCAGGAAAGCTTCTGAAGATTATTCTTCTGAACAAGGTTTTTCGTATCCTATATTGGATGCAAAAAACCTTGTGCCTCCAACGTAACGCTCTCGTTTTCGAAGTCCCCCAAATATTCATTTATTCATTCATTCAGAATGGATTTTGATTCAACTTCAAACAAATAATCTCTAAATCCACGATAGTTCTACGTCACCCTTGCGGTTATACCATAGATATAACCCACTTCCTGTTTTTTGCTAAGTGAACGTTAGTGAGTCCAATCACTAAACTCTTCATTGATTGATTACCCTTTGACCCTTTACAATTTCCTTTTACTATAAATTGTCTAGTACTTCTACAAAAATTCGACCTTATAATATAAAATTATTTTCAGACACAATTCTCGTCCAAGACTCTTCAAACATTTGGAAATAACATGTTTCTCCGTTGCATGGAATACATGTTTGATACAGAGAATGTTACAAAATAAAGACAGCTTAAATCGGACCATTCCTTCCTCGGGTTTAGGGCACACCAACACATTTGGCCTTCCATTTTTGTTTATATAGATAGAATATATAGGAATGCGTTATTCCGTCTGAAAATCCTTTTCCACTTTCGAACAAAAATCAATTTCGTTAGCACCAACATCAAATGGACTAATAACGCTTAGCTAATTGCAGAACATATGGGAATTCAATTTTCCGAATTTTCCGATTTTTATCTCCACTATATTGATCTACGGGAAGAGACGAATACAACAAAATAAAGAAGGCTAAAATCGGACCATCCCTTCTTCGGCTTTTCCGCTTACCAACAGATTTTGCCTTACATTTCTATTTATTTAGATGGTACGGCAATATAAGAATAATACGAGCGAACGAAACAAAAGACACGTTTCAAATAAGCACGCATTACTTCGCCACATATATACACGGCCCAGACCGAGATGGATATAGTTCTCATTCATGCTGGAAAGTGTTTTCTAATTGCGAATTCGTTTTTATTTAGTTCCAACCCCAGTGTCACATTAACTGCTTTCAAAACGTTTTTTTTATTCACTCAGTTTCAACCCAGTTTCGCACTAGGTTCACCCCGAAAGCTGTTAGTTTCGCACTGATAGCGAATTCGTTTTAAAACTGAGTTAGTGCCACACTGACTCTGTAATAAAAAAAACGTTTTCAGTTTCACGAATGCAGCGGTTTGTTGGTGTGCGTTATTCGCGTTGACGGCGGAATGGTGCCGACATCTGGATACGACATTAGTTTGTGTGAGGCCAAATATTCTCTATCAGATTAGTCGGCCCTGAGGCAGTTTTTAATTGTTAAAATTTGTATGAATTTTTTTGGCGTTATTTAGAAGTACGAAGTTCTAGAAGTACGTTGTTCTGACCCTAATTTAAACTATTTCCTATGGTTTTTCAGATATTCTCACCAAAGCTCACCATTATAGTTTAAAATTATCTTTAGACACAATTTTTGTATGATATTTTTCACTACTTGAAAGCAAAAGTGATTTAAATTTTCATGAAGTGCTAATTTAATTTGGGAAAAATAATTTTCATTCATAATTTTAATTTTAAAAGTGCGTCATTTCTTCTGCAAACCCATATTGACATGCCTACTCCCCCTTTTCGTAATACGAAGCTCAATGCCGTCAACGCGGATATAGTCTGATTTGTTTATATTTGCGATGACAAATGTGCAGTGTCGACATCTGGTGGCGATATTAGTGCTTGGGAGGTATTTTTTTCTCTATCAGATCAGAAGGGCCAAATGCAGTGTAAAAATATAAAAGTTTGAATGAATATCTCTACTTCAAATTGTTTGATTACCTAACACATTTAGTTCTGACACTCACTTAACCATTTATCGATGCAATTTCTGTTTGTTCCACAAATAATCACTAATATAATATAAGATCATCATCAGACACAGTTTTCGTTCAATATGTTTTAGCAATTTCAGAAAAAAACCTCTTATTTCATCACATAAAATTAGTATTCGATACGTTAAAGTAAATGTTCATTTATAATTTTGATTATGAAAGCATATTTATTTCACCTGAAAATCCATAATTATTTTCGCCTCTCAATGAAAGCACCGAAGCTTAATGCCGTCTACGCGAATATACTCTTCAAAATCAGAATGTACATGTGTTAGGTAATTAAACTGTATGAAGCAGAAATTTTCATTCAAACTTTAATATTTTTATACTGCACTTGGCCCTTCTGATTTCTGATCTGATAGAGAATAATTTACATCCCAAGCCACTAGACGTCGACACGTCGAAACGTTTTTTTATTACAGAGTCAGTTTGGCACTAACTCAGTTTTAAAAACGAATTCGCTATAAGAGTAAAATTAGAAAACATTTTCCAACTTCAATTTGTAATGAGATGTAATATTATCACGCCTCTGCGTAACAGCATCATTAGTCATGTGGATAGCGTGGTCGTGTTAAAAAGTATATCATTCCAGCCGGCCTTGGTTCGACCCCCTTGGCGCCGTTTGAACTTTTTTCTGTGTGCAATCCCAAAAAAGACGAAAAAAGAAAAAAAGAAAGAGATGTCTGCTTCCATACATACAAACATTTTAAAGCGTTAGGGGACATATGACATTATTTGCCTATTTGATGCTTCAAGGCAGGACATGTTTTCTGTCGAAAATGAAATGCTTTCTGACAACGCTAGTTTGGGTGTTTGGATGATAGGTAACGATACTCAGTATGAACAAAAGATTATTAGCGTGGAAACATAAGAGGATAGTCGCGATGCGGAATAGCTACGATACATCGGACACAACAATTATGATAAAAAGGATGAAACGAGGAGGCACCGTCTACAATCCAAATTATATTTTGAACTGCGATATGAATAGGGAGGAGTACAAAAATGTGTACGAAAGTTAGTGAAATGTCTTGCAGGTTCATTGCCTCCAGTCACAGGCTGGTTCGTAAGACATGTAGGTTATTCTCATGTGAGATACACGAAGGAGAATTAGAAAAAAATAATTGTTATAGAAAAACACATTGTTCAGTAAATGCATATTTAAAATTCACTAGAAATAAACAGATATTTATTTTTCATAATCTTACATGATACATGCAGTGATATTTTTCCGACCAGTACGACACCCTTATAGAAATTTAATACCACCGCAGAGGGTTAAAAGATGAGTACAAATGCGATATCCCCATGGGGTGTTGCATTCTACTGAACGGGGGTATTCACGGAAAATAAAAACTACCATATACCCGTTATAAAGATTTCACATCGGTAATTTCACTGTCGTCATATTTTCCGAGAATTTAGAAGGGAATTCTCGCTCTATTGTCTGTTACATTCTCGATACACGATTACGTGAAGCACGTACATTTGCAGTCATTTGTGCTTTCTAGGTGGTAGATTCGAATTGATTGCCATTTGGAAAATCGTTCGTGCACAGCAGAATTATCGAATGAACCCTTCAACTGCCGGTTTCATAGAATTGTCCCTCGTTTTAGGAAATACTTCAAGATCATATGATGTGAAACAGCTGAGATACGTACATAACTGCTAATGGAAAATAAATTGAAGAGAGGATACAGCTGATGTATTTTGTGCTACTCGAGTGTAGACTAGTTGTTGAGAACAAGACAAAAAGAATTTCTATTTATGTGTGGAAGGGCGTTAGAACAAGTTCATAAGTTTATCAATCGCTATCTGAACACTGTTGGCATCTATCAGGCGCTGTATATCTGTGTGTCAATAACTATCACTTCCACGATTTGAAAACCAGTCGGGGTCGCATAATGCTAGTAATAAGCATCAAGCGCCATATTCGAAGGCTTGCATACGTCAGCTAATTGGCAGCTTAATTGCACGACACCGGCACGATTGTGGGCTTTATTCAGATTTGAATTATTGATAGATTCCTCGGAAAGAGGGAGAATTCCCCAACGAAACGTGGTTTACAGGAATAATTGCAATCCGCCTGCAAGGCACCACCGGTTATTTGATGTCACGTTATGCTTTCCGATACATTGCCTCTCCAACATGACACATGATGGGTGAGTTATCGTTGTGAAACTGCTGATACTCTCCTTTCGATTCAATTGAACGCTTTCTCGGAGGCGGCGCTAAATTAATTCAATGGAGCAACAATCAATATATATTAAAATCAATTGAATTTGATACATATGCATGGTCGCATTTCAAGAATTCATTTTTATCTTCTAGCCGTATTATAGTTTCAACATCGCAGAAACAAGGTTATGGGGAAATAAGGCGGACTCTATCGATCGTCGACTCAGCGGACCGGCTGTAATTTCAACTATTTTTGAAACGTTGCGAAATTGTATCGAGCACTGGCGCTGGTGCTGACTAAATTTACATTTTATGAGCATGTGTGCATTTACGAGTTGCAGACTTTACTACTGGAGGTGAAGTACGCTTTACATTTATGTGTCCAGCACACACATACAAATTATCGCCGTTCTGTTCTTGGACTGAAATCGAATATTCGCCGGAGCTGAATCACAACCCTCCCTGTAATGGAGAATCTTCTTGTGATTAAAACCAAACAAGCTTGACTCTCTGTTGATATGCCAAAATTATTTAAGCAGATTTCATGAGAAACCAATATCGCACTTCGACAAGTGTGAAAGTGATCCGGCTTCGATTGAGTCATTATGCAGATGATATTAAAATATTTACATTCAGTGATGACACTGTGCGAAGTAATCGCAGCTGTGCAAAAAAGCTGACGATGAACGCGAGTTAACCTTGTTGTGTTTCACTCGTGCTGAATGGGAAAGTAAAAACATCGACGTCACCATTAAAACGTGAATGACATTATTTGCTGTGCATCAAACTTTCGAGGAAAAAAAATCTTACTGGGTATTATGAAACAAAAGGATCCATTTAGATCAGCATGGTGCAGTTCATCAATCAGTCAATTCGAAACTGATAAGCAATTCTCGCGCTCTGGTGGGATGAAAACACGATGAAAGCGCGTTACACTTTTCACATTAACAGCAGCACACGTCAGCTGGGGATTCCGGATGAGAACTGATATGCTCTGGGCAGTGTGGTCTTATCAGCACGCGTTCATGACTCGTGTTGTTCAACGAACACTGCAATCAAGAATTAAGCGATTGGCTGGTAATAAGTTTCGGTTGATCTGGTATAACTAATGTGCTATGAACTATAGCGTAGATAAACTGTGTTGCCTTTTCATTATGAGCTTAAACAAGCTCAGAATTGAAAAGAAATTCAATTTCTTCGAAAAATAAACGGTAAAATTTAGTGATTCACTCCTCTCTGTGTTGAACCATGAGTATGAGATGAATAACCAATTTTTGTTCCTATCCGTATTTTTTCGAACTCAAGTAAATCCATCCTCATTTACACTCACTATTGGGGTTTGGCTAAACTTGTATCTTAACTTAACGATTTCTGCAATAAATTGTACATTAATCAATGTCTTTTTCTAGAAACAGTATTTACTGTTCATAAATAGACGGAACTCCAGTACCGATATCACGTTTATTGCCTCACGGATAATTAAATAAATAAATGACTGATTTTTCCTTGCTGGAAACACAGACAGTTAATCGGATTATAAATAGTTGATGGTAGCGCTAAATAGTGAAACCGCAGTAAATTGAACAGCGGTTAGTGGAACGAAGTGGATATTACAGTATTTTTTCCCGACATTATCAGCGAGTTTGTCATTCGCACGCAAAACCGCAAAACAAATTAGTTTGCTTTGAAGTTGTGGCGAATTGTAAATTGTGGTTGAATGGAGAACAGTAAAACGTTTTAATGTTATCAGAGAATTGCTGGACTCTCCAATACCCAAACCAAAGGTTAAAACTGTATAAGGTTCATATGGTATATAGATTTATGTCGAGTAACCAACTTCGAGCAGTGACTTCAAACCATTTTCCTACAGTCATTTCCCATATTCAGGAATGATCACTAAGAACATATTCGTAAAAGATATTTTCGAAGAAAAACTATATATAATATATTCAAGGGTGCCAAATCAGACAACATGACACTTTTTTATGAAATAATTTTAAAATTAGTTTTGTTGCGACAGACATATCGATCATATTAAAAATTCTCTTTAAAAATGGAAAGAATCAGAGTTTCTCGCTAACTTTTATGTGAAGTGCTACACATGAAGATTTCCCAGTTCACAGTAAGTTTTAATTGGCGGAAATTGGAAGCCTTTCCACTTTTTCATACATTCGCTCCGTCAGAGCTGCCAAGAATGCTGCGGCATTTCGTCAGTATCGTTCAACACACAAATCAATAATCATCTTTCGTTCTGCTATATCTACAGAATAATCTGTATTTACACAGATTTTTGTGACTTTTTGAAACCAAGAATCTGTAGATCCAGATTACAGATATTTTGAGTTTCATATAGAATATACAGATTTAAAAAAAAACCTATTAGTGATGGCTTGATCCCATCTCACTCATTCTACTTTTTTATTTGAATTCGATCTGAATTCTCATCTCTTTTTGACATTCACATGAAACGTGATGCTCTGATCTAAGGCGAAAAGGTGCAAAAATCTGCGTCATCGGTTATCGTTGCAATAGATAAATATCACTATTTATCTTTTTCCCACCAAAGAACAATGAAAAGGTATTTAAAAGTGCGCTCATACTTTCATGAAAATCCATGCTTCTGAATTTCATATTTTAATCTTTATGGGCATTGGACACGTTTTGACGTGCGGTTACGTTTTCGGGAACATATAGACGGTATAAATAAAAAAAAACAGATATCGATCGCGCAATGAAAATCATTTTGAACGCTGAGCAAAACTTAGACATTTGATAACGAATTCATAATTTTGTTCCAAACTTTTCGACATTCCCTAACAATATATTGCAATATAATGATAAATTTACAATAGTTCAGATAGCGTTGGAAATAGAGCTTAAGGCATTTCTCGCATTGCGATCTACCTATTTATATTTATTTTTCGTACACCCCAAAGTTTAACTAAATTGAGGAAATATTAAAACTGTCAATCTTTTGAGAATACTGAGTTCGTCTGCAACAAGATGGCTTTCATTGTAATTTATTGTTGAATATAATACAGAGTGATTCAACTATGACCAAAAACCAAATGGTGAAACGAAATTTTTATTTATGGTTGAAACAAACAATTTGAAACACCCGAACTCACTCAGACTAATTCGGAAACCAGAACATTTCATCTTACTGTCTTGAGCAATATATGCCTGATCCGGACACTTTATTATTATTTTCAATATCATTACGAAACGGGGGTGTTCGTAGCCACATTGATTGTGGCATTGACCATCTTTGTGTTGTTACAGAATAACTACGTCCACGCGACAATCATCAGCGATGGAGATCGATCCACGGTCGAATGAAGATGGATTCATCTATACAACTGCTCTGCTCTGCAAGAAACATCGGGCTGTTGTTCTATTAATAACACAACAATGATCATATTAACTGTCTCCGCTGTCCGGTGGTCTAACTGGATAATGGAAGAACCAGAATGAATACTTTTACGCCTGAATGGCTACTGTGTAATGTACCATATGCAAATGGTATAGAAAGTATACTCTTACGCCGAAAAATGGCAACTGTGTAATGTGCTATTTATAAATATGATAAACATGTGACATGTACACGATTAAAATTCGGCTCTGTTACAGCTAAAATGCTAATGAGCCTAAAATAAACAAATGGGATAAAAAAATCATCACAAAACCCGAAAAGCATTGTCATGTTCAATAGATGTGACTGATAGGTACTATTAAAACAATTTAGAGTAGTGTCAGACATAGCTGTTGATAAAAAAAGTCAAAAATCTAAACAAATAAAAGAGAAAATGCGAGATGTTCATAACGAAAATACATATTCGGATGATGATTCTACATCCAGATGGATCAAAAGTTCACGAAGAAATTTTTATTGCAGGAGTTTCATATAACTATGGTACAAGCCCTAAAAGAATTGAGCAAGGATTTTCGGTGTTTGATGTTTGGTTTTAGAATATATGTTATTTCATTATAAGCTTCTCATAAACCGATAACTAATTTCTCTCAAAGAAATGTGTCTGGAATTTGAAACAAAAGTGTCCGGAACTCGAGTCATGATAAATAAAGTGTCCGAATTTTGAATCATGACACAGTTGACAAATATTAAAATTTTTGAGCAAATATAACATGATTTTGTCAATTTTTTTGATTCATAACTACACGAATATCTTCTAATTCTATTGGAATGAAACTGTTTCATGGAATATTTTTTTATTTTTTGGATGCCACCAACTTCCTCATATCAATGAATGTGTCAATCAATGGCTATAATGCTGAGATTCTGCTTCAAAAATGGACTAAGAAAACTAATATAGATATCAATACAAATTTTCTAAGAAAAACCCAAGATGAAAAGATTTTTTCAGACCACCCTACAGTTCCCTGCTTCAGCTTCAGTAGCTTTTCGGAGAGCCATCCATCGTACACACTACAAGTGGGCTAATGGGTGGGACATGTCATCAGGATATCTGATGCTAGCCCCGTTAGAACGGCTTTCTCTTACAACTCAGATTACGGAGAGGACCACCGCACGTTAGATGCCTCGATCCGGCTGAGGTTGAAACCAACAGTCAACAAATTTTCTCGAAAAGAAGATTTCACAATAAAAAAAAGACAAATTCTATGTGAGATTTGTTTCCTATTTTCCTATTGGCGTTTTTCAAGGCTAGAGGCAAATGAACTTTAAAATTCAAAAGCAGTGACAGAGAAAGAAAGGTGTACATAAGCGTCTCAACAGAAAGCGACAACGTGAGGGGTCTCATTCGTATACTTCTTCGAAACCGGATGTAAAAGATTTTTTTTTATTAAAGAATAATCGTAGGAGAAATCGTATGTTCAGAAAGTGATGAGTTCTGATACTAGTGATTCTACAGAATTCAATTTAGGTTGCAAGAACTATATATTGAGTAGAAGAATTTTGTGAGTACTCTGGTTGGGGTATCTCCCACATCATTGTACTTAACATTTTCAGATCCCTTGAAATGAAGATCGAATAGAATATGGCGCAATTAATGCTCACTCAGCAAGCTCAAAAATCACATATGACTTACCAGAGAAATCGTACAGAAAAAAGTGTTGTTTATATGGAAACTTAAATCGTCAACTCTACTAGCAACATATGGCCATTATGGAACGGAATTTAAAACACTATCTCTAAAGTACAGAGTTCCGTGAAATCTAAGCGGCGATGTGTTTGGATCATTGACATGCTTGTAGTTTGTCAGATAAAAAATGTAATCGAAAAAATGAGACACATTGATTAGTTTGCAACATTTTAGCATGTGAGTAAAAATTGATGACATTCTAACTAAAACTAGCTAAGAGTGTAGTGTCCACGCAGGCAGAATTTCATCACAATATGTCAAGTGATTATCGAGATGGCATCGAATCAAGAGCAGATCCGCCGAGTGCGTCCCACTGGTTCCGGGTGGTGAAGTCATCCAAATAGGCCCAGACAAACCAGCAACCACGACAATCAACGGCAGAAATCCAAAGACAGCTGACGTGGAGAAGGCCAGAAAGAAAAGGAATGAAGTGTCAGTAGACTTTTTCGGTTCACGATGCGGTGAAGAAGGCGAGTGTTTCCATCTGGTTTGTTCAAAACACGATGAAACGAAATTTCACTTCGAGAAATTGATTCAATGGACAACAATCTAATATCCACAAATCTTTAAACGGTTTGTAGATGAAAAGAATATCATTGGTGCACCCTGGAATCGGCCAGAAAAAAAGTTGAAATTGCAAGATTAAAATGAGGTAAAATACAAAAAAAAACAGCAGATATCACGAATGAACTGAATCAACGAACGAAGCGAAAATTTGTGTGGTATAACAATGACGAGTCGGCAACACTGGTGACATCCTCTGCTACTGCTGTCAGCAGAGATGCCAGGTTTGAAGACATGTCTTCATTTTTAAGACATTTGACACACTGTGAAGATATTTGATTTTATGAAGACATTTTGAAGACATTAAAAAATATGTATGATAGTGTATGTGGATTTTTGGGAGAAATTATTTCCATAAAATTCTTACTATTGGCCGAAAATATCGTCAAAAGAAGTAAGGATTTTATCCCAGTGTCATTCGCTCACTCTTTCATCTTTTTTTTAAATTTTGTATTTAGTAATCAATGGAGAAATTTGTCTCGGCGTCATTCACTCGCTTTTTTTTCACGACTTCTTTACAAATCGAAGGATTCTCGGTTACATTACTTTTGGCATAAACAGTTCCGTTTATATGCATATTTTATCGAGTCAATTATCATTTCTAAACTAATAAAACTTAGTTCTATGTTGCGCAATATATTTTTTGATCATATTTATTGAAATGAACTTCATACCCTCAAGGTAAATTTAGTGAAACGTGCCATATAACAATATCGATTACATAGAATAATCTATCAAACATTGTTCAAAATTTTGAATTTAAGTTTTTTTGTACCATGTGAAGACATCTGAAAAAAAAATCACCTGGCATTCATGGTTGTCAGATATATTCTGCATTGAATCGGCGACACTATCATAGATGTCGCTGGTGTCTTCCCAAGCATATACCTGAGGGAAAATAGCGAAGAGCGAAGAGCTCAGTTCCGGCTTATTCACAGTAATGAGTTGAATATTGAGGAAAAGAAGCGTTTATGAACATAAAAATCAGATGCTACGATACAATTTCGACAAACAACATGAGAACACTTTAGTGTCTTACTGGGAAGATGTTATTTGTGTAGATGAGTCTATTTATGGCTTCGATTGTTTTTATTTTGTATGGAAGAAGCCAAACGATGAAAAAAACGTAAAAAAACTGAAAACAGCTGTTAAACATGGTGGTGTTAGATTGGTACTATGTTTGTGCACACTTGAAATAGGTGTCGATACTGTAATGGATCAAAATGTTTACTTGAATATCCTGAAGGAAAAATTGAAGCAATGAGATTGGATCGAGGGTTCAAGTTTTACCAACACAATGACATAAAGGCGCCAGTAACCTAGTTCACGTATGGTTTTTTTTTATTAATCCGATTATTTTTACAGGCTCAGTTACATAAGTTTAATGGAGCCAAACCCTTAACTATATTTCAACTAGCATATATCAACATGTTGTTTCCTTAATTCTATGGTTAATGAAATAGGAAACCGATTACTCGCGGTCGACTCGAGTTTAGAAGGGTGACACATTTTCATTAGGAAAAGGATGGGATGTAAGGAGATGTGTGTTTACACTCGCACTCACATTCACATTCACATTCACATTCTCATTCACACTGACACTTCACACTCAATTCTTAAAACTATCCTTACATTTAATATGTGTTTACAATTTAACTTATTCTAATGTTAGTAGGAAGGGAACCGATAGCTCGCGAAGGACGAAAAGGAGGGGAAAAGGATGTATGAACAATCACACTCGAAGATCGATAGCTTTAAGGAAAACATATATTTGGGACATGTAATCAAGGTCTAACCGAGCCAACACATCTCTCACCGGCACATTGGACTGCTTTCCTCCAGCCCGAAGGGAGTTCTCTAATTTCGATCTGGCGACAAGATACAACTCGCACGACCAAACAACGTGTTCGATGTCGTGGTAACCATGGCCACAACCGCAGAGATTGCTGTCGGCAAGATTAAAACGAAAAAGCAGCGCGTCTAACGAACAGTGATTGGACATGAGTCGGGAGAAGGTGCGAATAAAGTCCCGACTCAAGTCCAGACTTTTGAACCACGGATTGAGGCTAACCTTAGGGATAATTGAGTGGAGCCACCGGCCCAATTCATCTTCGTTCCATGCGTATGGTTATTTCACAAAGATATTAACCCTTTGCGCTCGAGGCGCTTTTTTGTCGGGTGAACCGGCAACACGAGAGTAATCTCACGCACTCCCGCTTTTTTCATGAGTTCGTTATTGTTGACTTAAAATAATTTTAGACACAATGAGACACTTTAAACTTGTATATTTTAACATTATACATACTTTTTTAGCTTAATGAAATGCAATTATTAAAATTATGTTCTATAATTTTGCTTCTTATGATATTTTATGAAACAATCTCCAATGTGCACTGTGTAACAGCAGTGCACAGCTTTCATCTCCTATGGCGATAGAATCACCCGAGATAAGACATTTAGACACATCGCTCTGAATGGTGCCTCTTAGGCACCGCTCGAGTTATTGCATCACATGCAGTGGTGCCTGAGAGGCACCGCTCGAGCGCAAAGGGTTAATAGTTACTCCACCACAATATCCCGAGATCAAATTCCATTGTAAATCAATAGAGGTTTTAGGACAAAAAAGTTACAAAACATCAAATTTCTAGTAAGAATGATCTTGAAAACCTATTGATGATAAATGGATGAATGGCATTCTATAGCACAATACTTTAAGGAGATTCTTGGAAAGATATTGTATTATTGTTCATCAGAACTTTACTTCAAGTTAAAATTTATAGCAGGTGTTGCACGGTGAAAATAATTATGAGGTTCAACTGGATGACACTTCCGTTCAAATAGTGTTTTGTTGAATCATTTCAACTGATAGATAATGCTTACAGAATGTATGCTATCAAATGGATTATTTCAATTATACACATATGAGACAAGAGTGAACTATGTACCATAAATTCTTTGGAAATATGTTTGCGTGACGAACTAGAACTAATAGCAATACACATTTCATTTGATTTTTGGAGTACATTATCCCACGCTGTCTGGTCGCGAAATATCCCACGGAATATCATATCCCTGCAAATATCATATATCTTGCAAAATTGAGCTGGAGGAAATAATCTCAAAATTTAAATACTAATGAGTTTTCCATATTCAATTTTCCTTCTCCTCTCCCGTAGCTATGCTCGCGAACCCTCAAATGGACTAAATTGCTAGCAATGATTCGAATCAATCTTGGAGCACACTCCCGCTTTTGGGCCAAGTCTTGCCAGGGGGCAGCCAGCGGAAGGCCTTGTGGCCTGCTGCCGTTGTTGGTGTCACGACATACATCAAACAGCGCCTGCGCTCTGTCTAAAAATAGCGTCGTTTCCGCCGGTCGCCCTCGTTTGTTCCATCCATGTACACCCACCCACGATTTATAACTTATCACTTTTCTTTCTGCACCACCCGAGAGGCAGTGGGTTGAGAGGGGGTGGGAGAGAAGGTTTAAGGAGGGTCCGGAGAAACCCAGCCTTCAAAAAAAAAAAGAAAAACTGTCGAAGAAAACGCTGGTTTAACGATCCAGCTACAGTTGCACTTCGTTTTTGCTGTGTGCTGATGTGTGCGAAAATTATCGTAAAAGATGCAGCTGTTTGTTATTAAAATACAGCAGCAGCAGCGTTCTGTTCGACAATAAAAATGAAAACGAATTTCGAATCGTTTCACGATTTGCTTGAGCAATTGGGCCCATCAATTGCTCGTAAGCCAACAAAGTTCCACAATGTTGACAATGTCGAATGGATCTGTGGAGCAAAAATTTTATGAATGCTCAAGATGCGTGTTTAACATTAGCACGAATTGATGGCTACAACCTTGAAGGATAACATACACTCTTTGACCGTAGGTCCAATATTTGACTCCTTAAGACAGATCAAATTTAGTTTGAATTTGGTACGAAACTATTTGTTTTTCACTCTTCTGTTTATAAACAGTGGCAAATGATGTCAAATATCGAACATGGAGAAATATTTAACGTAACGTTTTACGTTTACAGTTTACAGACAGGTTTGACGAACAACTTTCTTTGAAAAAAAAAGAGTTACATATTCGCTCGTCGTGATTTGTGTTAAATATATTTGTGGTCAGCACACATTGATAAAATTTCATCTGTCAAAAATTGTGAAACATATGGCTTCGGTCAAACAGCGAAGACCTTCACCTCAAGTTTCTCAAAATGTTTGCACAATCATTACTACAGCTGCTATTCCAACAGCTGGATTCATACAAATTATTCATTAAACACATCCGTTTGTCTGATCGATTCTAGTAGCCCTGCGAAGTCGATTCCCGTCATCGACACTTTGCAGCAAAATTGGCAATGCTGTAATAATTAACGGTTGTTTACTGGCATCAACAGAAACTGCATCAAGCGTATCGCTCGTTAAGGTTCTATAAATATATGTGTCATTAACACATAGATATTCAAATTACCACATCAATCGTTCGTCCAGGGTTATACTCGCAAAAGAATTATCACTTAATCTATCTTGTCCGCCTTGCGTAAACATCGTTATGCGCTACTTCGAGAAGCTCAATCTTACACCGATAGCATCGACTAAAAGCTGATCGATACAATTATTCGCTGAGCATTGTGTGGTCCCAACCTCTCGGACTTAGACAGAGATCAAATAGAAGACATTATTGTTAAGAAACATCCTCTCATTTTCATGACCCCGTTAACTATCGTCGAGTGGAGGCGATCTGGCGTAGTGGTAACATCCATGTCTCTCCGGCTGAAGGTCACGAGTTCAATTCTCACTCCCGACATTCTTCCAAAAACGGAATTAAAAGTGACGAACCAGCCAAATGTGTTGAAAATCACTATAATACAGAAAAAAAAACTATCGTCGTCCGCAAACTAGTGAAGTGTAACTGGAGGACAATGTGACGATAATTTAATTCTCCAAACAAGCCGCATCCAAACGGTTTGGCTTTCTACAAAACCAATGTGCCTAAGCTATCAACGTTGAGGCCTTCCTCGGCCGAAGGATCCGCCGTTCCCGTCAAGCGGCCAGAGCCACCACACTACGCAATAGAAATTGACTAGAACATTCCGTGTGGAAATATGAAAATTTCTCAAAAGTAATACATTACGTAATTTTTATGATACCAATCATTCCTCTTCGAATATGAATGCAAATGAATCGATTCAGCCTTGTTCACCATTTCATTCTTTCTGGAATGGATTTAATTTAACTTGGTATAAGGCCCCATTATCTTATTTGTATCAAATATCATCGTCCTTATCAACACTTCAGCCATAAATACTCAGAACATCGACATAGCATTGGAATGCACAGGAAAGAACCGCTTTAACAACAGCGAAAGCTTGTTCAACTAATAGCAGTCATAAACTCCTCCATAACAATTAAAAATAAACCGTATTGGCCGTATTATCAGTTAAAAGGGCGGGTAGTAAAAAAGTATCATAATGTCCATATCGCATGTTTAGGCCTCGTAATGTTGGTTGTGCTCGATTGAAGATACGCAATACGGGATAGTTAATTTTATATACAGATAATTCGATGTGATCATATCGTACAAAGAAATACAAACTTAGATATTTGTATCCAAGGATACGATGATTCTACAAGATCCATTCCAGATTCCAGATTTTTGCATTCTACAATCCATCCGAAATTCAAACTCAGTCGACATATGCAAAAGTGGCAACACTGCCTTGACGCGAGACAAACGTCAAAATAATTCATCCGTATTCGGCCCTAAGATAGGTTTATCTTATTTAAATTTGAATGAACATTTTTACTTTATGTTATTATAATGACTCGACGTTCCTTACCATTTTTGCTTCACAGAAATGCAACACGAAGCTCAATCTCGTCAATGTCTTGATTGCTACATTTGCATAAGCCCCGGTGGGATTTAACTCGATCGGATTACAGAATGCAACATCGTGCAAATTTCAGATCCGATCGTATTGCTCATCAAATTGCATCGACATCCATAGCATGGAAGGTTAACTGGAACTCTCCACGGCTACAATCAAAGCGCAAAACGAACAAATCTCATCCGAATTGACTCAGTTTAAACTCAGTTTAAACAACGCTTAAAGTAATGAACAATATTCCAATGATGATCGTACTAGTGAACAATATACGGTTCTCAAACGTAATATATCTTTGTAATCCCTAATAATGCGGAGTTAAAATACAAGCGGGTGAGATGCTTTTCTGTTGAGATATGAAACGTGATGTTTAAATGCGAAATAAGAATGAGCCGTTGCTTTCAAATAATTTAAAATAGCCATCCGATTCAGTGTCTCACCATCAAGAGAGTGTGTGAAGTCTTCCTACGGAAAAATTAGAAATATCATCTTATTCGTGTGTCATCAAGTAGCAAATACGTCCAGCAGGACGTTGAAGGAGAACTGTGTTAGTACGATCGTTTCTGAAAAAATACAGCTTGAAATCGTCTGCATAGGGCAGTCACGGACAATATATTGAGAAGTGAATGTCTTTCAAATACAGCGGAAATACGGGTGGATCGAGAGGACCATCCTTAACCGCATCAGAAGAAACAGAAAAAGGCTCAAAAATATGATTGTTTATCTTCACTGACATTTCACGACCAGTAATGTATGATCGAAGCTGATTGAGAATATTACCATGATAGTCAAGTCACTCTAGTATGCAGCAATTCCAAATGCTTTGCTTGGAGGTAAAGTGGTCACCTAGGGGGGGCAAAGTGGTCACTCGCACATATCAAGCTAAATGGGATAGATTTATGCGTTTTTTTCGTCCAAATTTGTACAAATCATACTTGATATAGTAGGTACATGTATGAAATAAGCTTGGTCTATTCACCTAGAGTATCAATTTGAATTTTCTCATGCATACAAAAATATAGTAAGAAACACATAACGTTCCGCATAATAAGGGTTCGTTTAGTGGCATATTGGCACATTTTTCCAGGATCAATGCCACAAAAGAAACTTCTTCAAGAGCAGAATGTGACGAGGTATATCAGCTTTAGTAAACAGAACATTGTAAGTGAATAACACCTATGACCACTTTGCCCCCAAACACAAAAGAAATCTCTATGCTAATTAATCGCTGAGATTGAACAACATATCTGTTCACCTCTCCTAGAATAGGTGAACAGTTGTCTAAACTGATGATTTGTCCAACATATCAGATTTAATATACTAAATTTCACGTGAAATTCCTTAGATACCATGCACATAGAACTACTATCGAGAGAGCAATTTTATCGAGAGAGCAGTTGTACTTTTTTTTGTTTTTTATTTTTTTTAAAAATATTTTCATATAAAATAGAAGTCATGTAGAAAATTTAAAAAATGGGAACAAGATGGTAAAGCTATTTTTGACGAACTTTGTAGAGCATCGACATTTTATAAATTCTCGAAACTTCGAATTTTTGTATGTTAAAAATCCTTGTTAAGCACAAATTATGAATCCTGATGTGATTTAAAATAAAAAAGCGAAGGATATGTCGATAAAATCATTGCAAAATGGCGCCATCTTGGCACCGTTGTCGACACTATTTTCCGGGACTATTTTGGTACATAAAAGTAAGTAGGCGGGTTCTGTTTTTCTTTGTTAAAAGTGAAATGTGCTATATATTTTAGCGACAAATGAACTGAAAAGCTTAAAGCCTCTTGAAACCAAATAATACGGTTTACAGAGCATCGCCTCATGATTTCATCAAGTGTGAGAAAGGAGCAGAAAGGGGTAGAAAAAGAGAGCAGGAAAAATGATCGATTCATTTTTTATATTATAGAGGCTTCAAACTACAAAGTTCATTCATTCGCCTCAAGCCTTGAAAAAAGGCCTGTGAAGGCGTTCGAAAGGAAATTCGAACTGAAGCTTGCGAGGAAGACGAAAGTAAGGAAAACATAACAGATAAAATGCGTATAAAATCGCATGCTTTCAATGCGTGCCCTCAAAAAAAAATAAGGAAATAAGGAAAATAGGAAGCTGGAAGATAGTGATTCAGAGATTCAGAGCATACATATTCTAATACGAGCACGTAATGGTTCCTGTAAGAGGGTATAACCTGATACGTGAAAACTTTTTCTCTCCTGTTAGCGAGGTGATCAACGGGACTTAACTTTAAATATACGTTGCGCACCGGTACTAACCCATGTTGTTAAAAATATATATAAATAAATATAAAATAAAGAGAATTTCTTGTCAATCTATCCACGACCCGGTTCAAATAGGTAATTTGATCTTCGAAAATAGAGGCAATATTTCCTGCCGTGTTTTGAATATACGAACCATCAAAAATTGAAAAACTCTTTGCAGATAGTCAATGTAGCATGTCCAAGAATGTGTTCTCCCCTAAGTCACCTTGCCATCTGAGTAATGTAACAACTTCCGTTCAAAAGTCTTAGTGTACCATGTACGCAATACAAACTGACCGGTACCAGCGTGGAATCATGCAAATTCTTGAAAATATATCAGTCGTTTCCTTTCGAAGATGAATACAAATGAATTTACTCAGCTTTGCGCAACATTTCCTTCATTTTGGAATTAATTTCATTCAACTGGATTTGGAATCTGGTTCCCGAAGGTTCCACTATTGTCCTTATCAACATTTCATGGCATAAGTGCTCTGAAAGCACGTCATAGCATTGGAATTCCCCGGAAAGAACAACTCGGCTAAAAGCTAAAGCTTGTGAACTAATGACAGTCATAAGCTTCTCCATATCAATTAAAAATGAAAAGTATTAGTGGTTATCAATTAGAAGCTGGGTAATAAAAAAGTACCGTAATTTCTATATCGCATGCTCGTGAAGCTTTTGTACTCGATTGAGGCTAACGACTCCGAATAATTGATTTTATATACATATAATTCGATGTGATCATACCGTGCGAATTACAATTATAGGTATTTTTATTCAATTGTATAACTCTAGGAGATGTATTCTATAGTAAACAGGGCTGTGGACTCTCCTAATGCTAGCTACCTGAAGTAGATCAGTGAAACTTTTTTTTCATAGCATTCATTTATCAGTCTAAATTGCTTATTATCCAACGTTCATAGAGGCAAATTGCACGTTATAATGAAACTTATTTGCTATGTGATTGAGATTTGTTATTCTAGGAGGTTGAGGTCACGACTAGCCAAGCTGTATCTAACCGGTGAGTCAGATTGTTTTCTTAGTGTATTAAATGATTCGGATAGTTGAGTTATGGCAAAAAAACAAGACCAGACCACTTCGTTCGATACGTTTTTGGATTTATACATATTTAGATGGCACATGTAGGAAAAAATGAAAGATTTCAAATGCTTATAATTCGAGCATTTCCTAAAGGATCGCCAAGTTGTTTATATCATTGGACAGGAAATATTTCTACGCATCAATGTAAATTTTTTAATAAAATCTTAAAATTTTAATTATACTTTTTGATTGGCCCTATTTGTGGTCCTCAAATTGTACCGAAGCGAAAACAACAACAGAATACAATTTGAATGCAAGGGAAACACCGCGTCGTAAGCCCTACCCCTTTGTGATTCTCATACCAGATGGTATGGATACATTTCTCTGCAGCGCTGCGCTTGGTTGGTCACCCGAGGAGGTCACTCCTTTGCGTTCCGAAAGAGTTGGATTGTTGATTTCTCTACTTTTGCCCCCACAATCGACTGAATGCTGTAAAGATGGGCAAAACAGTTCACTTTGATGACGGTTCGGTCGCTAACCGTTCATCTAAGCAAATCTGTAGATGTTAGCTGAAATCCAACATACAGTCATTCATCTCCTAGCATTGATCTCGTTGGATAGTAGGACTATCGCAAACTATATGTTTAAAATAGGTTGCTCAGCCGAGAGTATATGTAATAATCTGATTAGTATAGAGTATATGCAATTTCCTCATTTTCTGTTACGGCGAAACATAGGTTCCATGAGAGATCATGTTCCATAATGATTCAGTCAGAGAAAACAAATAAAACCGCTAAATTACCGGTAAAAAAATACTTTGAAATAAATCATTTTCTGAAAGAAACGGCTTTTATAGATAATGATTAGTTTACAAGAGAAAAATTTCAAGTTTTTGCTACTTAGTTTGTTAATTTAAGTAATACTTAAGAACACAAATAATGCTGATTTTATCGTCTTTTAACGTAGATCGGAACTCATTAACAAAATTTCCAAAAGAGGAAATGCATGTTCAGAGTCCAATGATGTTGGGCGCACAGTACGAAGAGCATCGAATACTATTGGTACAGGGAAACTTCGTTATAACGTACCCTCGATATAACGTCACTCGATATAACGTACAGAATTACAAAGTGTGAAGGATTTTTTTTTTAGGTTTTTGAAAGAACAATGAATTACTGTATTGTGATTTGTGTTTTGTACCTTCAATCAATCCCGAAATACAGCTGGTTTTGTGATTCCGGATTCTAAATGAATCAAGCTTTAATCAACAGTATGAAGGGAAACATCACGAGAAACGCTGGTTTCGTCTTCTAATTGAATTCATTTATTAACTATACTAAAACAGCAACAAAATAATGTATTCAAGGCTACGTTTGTGAGTTCTTTATTATGCTTCGATATAACGTACAATTCGATACAAAGTACAATTTTGAAAGTGAAATGTACGTTATATCGAAGTTTCCCTGTATTTACCTCTAATGCCCTCTGTACGAAATCTTTTGTCTGAGGGTTTTCATCAATCCATTTTTAGACGTGAGCTTGGGCTGTACGTTGATACCTTTGGTAGCTGCAATCGCCGTTCGAGTTTTTCCTTGATGCTCAACTGTTCTGCAAGTTCTGCATCGTCCAGTGGATTTTTTCCTCCTGTTATCCAGCTACCGAATCAATACCATAATCGTCAAATTTCATCATGTTACTAACAATTTAAAATGTCTGCTTGATCAATGCAGACCGTGACGTTTTATAGAAAACACCGAAATCATCATCAGTTTCGTCATGACCACGAGAATGATTACAGGTCGGACTCGATTATATATAGTCGACCATTTTTACAATTATTTTCAAATCCTATACATAATCGAATCTCAAGAAAACAATTTTTCCATTAATGTATGAATGTCAAACATTAATAGAAAAATAGTTTTTTTGTGATTCGATTATGTATTGGATTCGAAAATTAACGTTGAAAGTGAAATTGCGATGATATATGATCGAGTCCGACCTGTATTAGTATACGAGAGCAGATCTGCACAAACCAAACGTTTTTCTGCAATCAGGGCTTCAAGCAGCTGCTTCGAAATTTGTGATGATGACTCCGATAGCTGTTCTAGTATAAGTTGCAATCAGACATCAGCTTCATAAAGGGTGCGGTTCTTCCGGCATAGCAGTTCAACATCGACCAGAACTGGTTCGAGGGCATCAACCAATTCCTTCACCGCTGTCAGTTCTTCATCGCTGAAGCTTATCCTGTGTTTTCAGATCAAGCAGCGATTTATGAACTGGAGTTGGAGATCGTAAAATCGATGCAACACTGCCAGTTCTGTTTTTACGACTTTATTCTGATTCTCGGGTAATATTTTGAAGCGGCATAAAGGCCAATGTTATTTATGGTGTAAAAATGACATTTACCGAAATTACCGGTTTTTTATTGTAAAATTACCGGTTATTCGGTAATGAAAAATGATCCGGTATTACCGGTAAAACCGGATAACAATCCCAAGCCATGGCGAATGTTCCGGTTAACTGCCGGAAAGCCGCTCGCAAGGGCGTAGATTTTTTTTTGCAAGTAAGCTAATATAATTACCTTCTATGGGAAATTTATCAAACTCAATTATCTGTCTATGGTTTTTTATCACCATCTGAAAAAAGTCCATTTTTTTATGCAAACGTTAAGAAGATTATTTTTTGTTATCAGTAAGTTACACATCTCCAAAATTAATTATATAATATAAGGGTAACTTTTTCTTGGGTTAGTATACTTGACAAGTGGATTTCCCGCCTTAATCACTTTTATAGATTGCTTGAAAATCCCCTTGTGTGGCTTATATGATTGTATGAATGGTATGAGCGTTACGCTAGAAAAAAAACCACCTGTTGTAATATGATTCAATGATTATTCTAATCACTATTCAGTATGGTGGTTTTCCTCGTACATTAGACGTTTTACAGTGCTTCATGGTTTTATTAACTTCTTTGTTGGCGAATATATTTCATCTTGATATTTTTTCAGAAAATCGGTATTGAATTATTGCTTTAATGATCTTGTTGTTCTATATTTTTGGTACAAGAAAAAAAGCATTGAGATTGCTATGGAACATTGTGTGGAAAGTCTCTGAGAAAAATGTTCATTTCCCGTTTTAATTCCTAAATGAGACCAATTGTGCTGATCGACATTTTCATGGCACTCATGATTTTACAACAATAAAAAAATATTTGAAAATTCAACCACAGTTCAATCCGTCGTTTTGATTCCTAATAACGAGATCTTTCAAACGTCAAACGACAATATGAATTCATATTCTAATTTAACCGTAAATCAAACAACAGAAACACTTTAACGGCATTCGAAATGCAACACCAGTTTAGTCCTTCCCGATTATGTAACGCTCCGTCGTGTTATTGGGTAGAGAAAACTCATGGCACAGAAGAAAAGTTGCGAAACTCCTACAGAGCCAGAGCCTTACATCATTATCAAAATCGGAAAATCAATATCTTTCAAACTTTAATTTAATGTTCAACCGTTTGTGCTATTTACAAGATGCGTCTTGACCAATGCTACGAAAAGGTCATTTGCATTAATTTCAACAGAAATGGATACTGTCACAGTCAGAACTGTCAGGAAGTTGTCAGTAGTCTACTGATTATGCAACTGCAGATGAATTTTTCTTGTGAACGAGGGACATTCATTATTTTTTTCCATAGACTATGAAATCAAAAAGATTTTCATGTTATTCGTATAAAACTTGAAAATAAATTTCAAACAAATTATTCTGGTTTTCCTTGTCGAGCTTGTTTGA
Source organism: Toxorhynchites rutilus septentrionalis (assembly GCF_029784135.1). NCBI lineage: Eukaryota > Metazoa > Arthropoda > Insecta > Diptera > Culicidae > Toxorhynchites > Toxorhynchites rutilus. Next base: position 171,048,170 of record NC_073746.1, read on the forward strand.
ACCATCTTCAGGGTGGTGTTAGCTATCAATTTTCAGACAATCAATTGTACAACAACAGGCTGCTTTTGAGGAACAAGGCGGAAGTAATATTTTGAAAATGGAACATATTCTCGATAGGTATCTGACTTCATCGAAAAATTTATGTAATCAGTTTTCCTCGCAGGAATATGTGCTACGAGCGTGTCAGAGAGCGACAAAGAGCGACTGACAGCATTTGAGAGAAAAATCTATACTAAAGAGAAAAACATTCAAGGATATTAGTGCTGATATAATTCCCGATACCTGAACCATGAGAGAGTGCACCCCCTACCGAGGGGGTGGGGTGGGAAAAACAAGATGGCTGCTTTGCAGAATAATGATTACTTGTTTCAATAAGGATTTTTCGACCAAATGGGGAAAAGATGATTCATACATGAGCAATCGTACTTACCCCAACTCGAACCGGTTCGGCCAAGGCATTGGCTAGTTTCGCTGTTCCAGAGAAACTTTCGTAATCCTTCCCATTTACCCAGTTTTTCGGGTGGGGCATAATATTGTTCCGCTACTTTTTTATCGGCCATGGTTGATCCTTTTCACACTGGCTATTCCTTCCCAAAACTAAGTACTAGGCGAGAAGAGAGTTCCCGTGGTGTGGTATTACCGAACTCGCGAAATGTTTGGTCTTGTTTGCAGCGGTCAATCCACCAATTTTAAATTTGTCACTTCCTCACCGATACCAGCATTCGTCACTGAAAATAGAAAGCCAGAAAATTCCGCCTAAAATCATCTACCGAAATTAAGCTGTAACAGGCACTGCAGTTCCACGTCCTTTCAAAAATCTGTTTGCAGTGAATTTTTATGTAACAATCTGCCAGTAACGAAAATTCCCCACAACTGTGTGCTCTCTGGAAGCGTGTGGTATCTGTTCTCACTCCCCCTTTGCTCTTTCTTTCTCTCACACACCAAAAATCACACAATCACTCCGTTTCATTCACTCCCCCAACACTGGCACATGCTTTCCAGCGAATTTTCCTTCCAACTTTTTCAAAGTCCTTTATAACACACACAGTCACAATGTTCGATTTTTCCCTTTGACACCCTCAGTAATTAGCACCAATTTCATGTGAAACCTTTCTATTCAATTCGGTTTTGGAAAAACATTTATTTGGAAGCACTTTTCAATTTGATTTCATTTCTCTAGTCAAGGATTACTGGATCACCTCGGAAAGGACTCCTATTCTGAGAGCGCACCACTCTTCAAAAGCACATTTATGCTGGCTAACTCACATAGACCGGACCCACTATTCCGTCCGTCCGCTTCTCAGCACTGTACGACACGAACTCCGCTACGCTTCCTGTGAGCTTTGTCCTGAACCCGAACGGATTACCTTTGCCATTTTTTTCTGTTGTCTCTCTGCTTCCGTCCTCATTCACGCTCCTCTCACACCGAAAACTTTACATTGAAACCGTCCCACCGTGAAGACAGACGGCCGAGGCTCTGAGCGGATCCCGCTCTCCAAGAGTTATTATATAGGTACAATGTTCCGAAAGCTGCCACAATACCACAGCGCGCGGTCACGAGAAGTTCGGAATAATTAGGAATTACGGAGAAAACCGCCTGTCGATGCTGGAGAATGAGACGAGAGAATGAGAGTTTTTCCAAAACCCATTGAGAATGAGTACACGATAGTGGGTGGGAATCGTTAGAGGCGCAAGGTGGCAATGTGGGAGAATGTTTTAGAGCGATTATTCATTGGTTGTCAGAAATTATTATTTGAACTCAAAGTGAACATTTTTTTTTCGTGTTCAAGTAGAATGTTTGTGAATCATGGGATAATATTTGATTGTTAAATATGAATACCGTGGGAGCTGAAATATTGCTTAGAGTGCATATATTGATTTTCCTGAAAATTGATTAATGTCAAGTAAGATTTATTTTATTGTCACTTATTCGACAGTCAGTCGAAAACAACGTTTCTCTGGAACTTGCATAGTCCAAATGGTTTTCGTTTCTGAATGATTTTTAGTTCTAATGCTGCGCTACAGTAACGTCTCGATTATATCACACTCAAACAAAAATTTCACTCGATATAATTGAAAAGTGATACAGGACGGACTCGATTATATGTGATTCGATTATATACTGATTTGGATTCGATACAATTTGAAAAAAAATTTTTTTGCATTTCAAATATGATATTTTGACGTAGGACTACGTCTTTGGTTTCTATACACTGCGTTTCACAACTATAGAACCACTTTTTTTTCTGAGTTTCCAGAGATATGTAAGAAGTCGGTAAAATTGAGGTATACAGTGTAGGGTATAACAACCATCTTCATTAAAAAAACTGGCCATTTCAACTTTATTGTTGCGTTCAGGCGCGAAACATACAAAAAACTAAAATTCTAGTGTTTCATAACTATAGAGCCAGATGGGAACACTCTAATTACTTTACAAAATTAAAGTCAATCTCACATGAATTACAATAAGTTTCTAATTGGTAGGTAATCTTTAGTTCTCAATCAATTCAAATAAACCATTCGGGGTGGTTTCGACCAAGCTGCGTCATGTTGTAGTGTGCATCTAGTTCTACGCAGAGGATAAAGTTCAAATGGCCAGTTTTTTAAATGATGATAGTTGTTATATCCTACACTGTATACCTCAATTTAACAGACTTCTTACATATTTCTGGAAACTCAGAAAAAATGGAAAGTGGTTCTATAGTTGTGAAACGCAGTGTATAGGGGGGTCACTCTACGAAAAATGTAACGTTTTTTAAGAGTTTTCAAATGCATATTATGCAGAATCGTTCTTACGATGTATGTTATAATATATACCATTAGACGGCAAATTTATCCAGCATTTTTTTTTTGCCTGAGACATCACGGTGGAAATAATAAAACAAGTGAGCAATTTAACAAATAAAAAAGGTATGATTTGCGAGCGGATGCGAAGATAAATCATGCATTCTTTCTTCCAACTTCGTTCCCATGAATGTTGTATGTAAAGCAAAATTGCGTACAATAATTCGTTCTATCTAACAAATTAGCAAATTGTTAAAGTAATCAGATGCCAGAATTCATGCATCGCTCAAACTTCATGCAAGATTTCATCAAAGCAACGAGGAAAGTGTCAGTCATACAGTGGTCGTTCATTAATTAGGAGGAGGCAGCGATTATCATGCGCAGACTTATTGAGATTGGCATTACATCGCATCACAAAAATGAAACAAAAGGAAATATTAATATTCTTCATCACTCATATTCATAATTTTCAATGATTCAAATCCTTCTATAATAGATTGAGCAGTAGAACCAATACAACTTGATTGTGATAGTCTGCAAACGGAAATTATTTCACCTAAAAAGCTACTGCTCCCGATGCCTAATAAATACAGAAATCATTAAACTATCCATCTACCAGATCGTGTACACCAGTGGTCAGATAATGCGGAAACCATGGCCAAAACAGAAGCGCATAAGCCTATAATTCACTGACAAATCCGGGGAGGTCTATAAATTTGCTATGGGGATTGCTTTCGCGGATAATCGGGGTTCCACTGTATTTCATCTACCATTCCACCCTGTTATGTGTCTCACCGATATTCATTAATCATTTTCAGATGGACAGTTGAACTTCCTGCCAGAAGCTTATTGTCTTTCTTTGTTCGTTACAAACCGTTTGAAGGTTATGAGTACATACAACAAACGGCCCTTTTCAGGGTTACTACTTAGAGTTTCAAAGAGTTAAACTAACAGATTTCTGAACAATGAAAAGAATCACATTTAAAATAACCTAGTGTTCTGAACAATAACAGTCCTACGTCAAACTTCTGTCCGTGCCCCAAGGCTCAGACCCTTCTACTTTTCCAACAATAAATGTAACATTTTTACCTTTTTTTAAGTGACTCTTATAAGTACAGTATGGTAATATCGTTATTTTTGAAAATTTTGCTTGAATTTTCACCAAGAATTGTTTATATCGATACTGCAGCGAAATTAAGGAAATTAGAAGTTGGGTGTCAAAGAACAAATTGTAGATCGAAAAGAGAGCTTTAATTTGATTGATAGAAACAATAAAGTTCAATATGAATTTTTAGATAGAATTAATAAAAAAAAACCCATTAAAAATTCCTAACTCTTAAGTTTTTACTCCCATAATGTTATTTAAATACACTAACTTAGATGTTTCACTATTATATCCTGTACTAGATTTTCTCATCTTTTCTATGGAAGCAACATAATCGTTTTCCGTAGCGTACTTTTGAATGTAGAGCCAGTTCGATGCAACAGAGATCGAGACAAAAAAAAAGTTCTATAACTCTGCCATTGTTGAAATTTCAACATATATAAACATATTTAAAAACATTTATTGAATTATTCATCACATGAGCACGCAAAGTGCTTTCGTGGGCGAGTGGTTACTGATCGGATTCGATTGCCGTTCTGGCCGTTTTTTTTCGTTAAAGATTTTTTTCCGACTTGTACTGTGCTTCGCGTATTCTAGAGCTTGCTACTCGGTAAGAATTCTGAACTAAGGATCAACAAATGGCGCGAGTTAATACCTGCGTTGAGACGGTAGAAGAAGCGCGTAATACAACAAATCATTAGACGATATACCGTTCTGAACCATATTTCGGACACTTTGTAATGATATCTTGAAATGCTTAATGCCCTGATAATATAACTATGAAATCAATATCACAATTGATTCTTTAAAGTAAGCCCTTGGTTTCACTATCAATTTACATGACAACTACATTTGAATTATAGCATAAAGTCTGCTTCATTTAATATTGGAACAAATTCTTTTGCTCATTGTGGCGCTCCTAGTGGACGGATTTGGAAACTTTTTTCACCCACGTGTCGGGAAATTCATTACCTTTCACCATGTATTTATGTCATAACACCAAACGATAGCATTTTGTAAACAACCGCCATGGAAGCCGAACGGAGAGATAAAATTGTGCACAGTTTTCTTGAAAATCCATTGTTGTCGGCATCTAAGCTAAGCAGTACAAGGAAACATTGACGACGGCTCGGAAGCCGCATTCGAAGCGTCGGAGTGGAACTGTCGACCGGAAACTGCGTGGGAAAGTCATCAAGGCCGTCAAGAGGAATCCCAATCTTTCAGACCGCGATTTGGCCAATAAGTTCCAGGCCGCTCACAGTACGGTGCGACGAATTCGTCTCCGGGAAGGAATAAGGTCCGAGCCAGCAAACAGCCAAATCGGACGCTGAAGCAGAACAATGTGGCCAGAATCCGTGCTCGAAAGCTGTACGACCAAGTGCTGACCAAGTTCGACGGATGTATTCTGATGGACGATGAGACCTACGTGAAGGCGGACTTTGGGCAAATCCCAGGTCAAAAATTTTATTTGGCGACGGCTCGGGGGGATGTACCAGCAAAATTTAAGTTCGTGTTTGCGGATAAATTCGCCCGCAAGTACATGATTTGGCAGGAGATATGCAGTTGTGGACAGAAAACCAAAGTCTTTCTCACTGACAAGACAATGACATCAGAAGTCTACAAATAAGAGTGCCTACAGAAACGGATTCTGCCGTTTATTCGTGCCTACGACCGTCCAGTAATGTTTTGGCCGGACCTCGCAAGCTGCCATTACAGCAAAACGGTTATGGAATGGTACGCAACGAACGGGGTCAGCGTAATACCGAAGGACCTCAACCCCCCAAACTGCCCCCAGTTCCGACCGATAGAGAAATACTGGGCAATCACGAAGCGGAGGCTTAAGGCAAAGGGAAAACTTGTTAGGAACATGACTCAAATGAAGAACTGGTGGAATCAAATCGCCAAAACGGTGGACGAAAAGGGTGTGCGCCGCCTAATGTGCCGTATTACGGGAAAAGTACGAGAATTTCTTCGAAACAGCAATGAATAATTTTTTAAATTTTTTTTTATGAAAGAGTAAAGAAAATGCTACATTTGTATGAAAAACAAATTATGAATTCGTTAATAAATGACTGAACTACACGCAATTGTTTGTGTTCCAATATTAAATGAAGCAGACTTTAGTAGCCAAAAATCTAACAGCAACACTCATTATCGTTTGTGTTTGAAGTTCGCTTAGCGTGAGCATGAAGAATTTACCCGTTCATCAACATTTAAATTTATCTCGTGTTTCATCAGTCCTCATCATCGTTATCGGTTTACTGGTATTGTTTGGTAAGTGTTTGACTATAAAATATAATCAAGCATAATGTAATTTTTCAAAAATTTTCCTTACGATTCATATTTCGGACAGTTGAAATTGGTGATACTATAGTGTGAGTTTTCAGGCTTATTTTGGAGGCAAAGCGCAGATTCGTATAACGCATTAAAATATTTTGAAATCTCGTATGAAAATAATACACATGTTTTTCAACTACAGACCAGCAGATAGATATGAGTGAAGCTGAATAATTAGTGGAAAATGTGCAACTGGATGAACTTCTAACAGAAGAAACGATGAACCCTCCCTATGTTGCCTGGCAACTCATCAACTCACGGTAGAAGTAAGCCTGCGGTGGCCACAAATCACGAGTCCTGGAATATGTTTTATAAAGAAGAACCTGCGGAGAAGTTGATTGAAATGATGAGCGCCAAAAACTTGAGGAAAGGAAAAGGAAAACTGAGTTGAAACGGAAATAAAACGAAGTCCAAACATTAGCTAAGCAGGGAGAACGAATGAAGCAAAAAGAAAAACTTGAAGAACTGAAAAAGGCCAAAAAATGAGCAAATTCGAAAGCGAAAGTGGTACAAAAGGATAATGACAAAACAGATCAAACTATGTAACAACAATTAAGAATCAAGATTCAAGCTCTGTGGATAACTTTGAATTTTTATTTTTTTATTTGAACAACAAATAACTTGAATTCAAATATAATTATCACTTGAGCAATATAACCCTTACGGTATTTTAAACCATGAAGCTACAAAAAGAAACATTAATAAACGACAAGCATTTTGGGGGAAAATAGGGGAAGGGGTAAATGGTTGCAATTATCACAAAAGAGGTTGTTGAAAATTATTTCAAGTTAGTTAAGAAAACAAGTGGTAAAAGTTGTTCTGTAAGTTTATAAGCTATCAATCGTTATAGATAATTTTTAAGACATTTGTGTATGCATGGAAGATTGCAGTACACTTTTAGACAAGGCAATTCGTTGTTATGTTCCTAAACGTTATGGAAACTCAGCCTTCGAAATTCGATTTCACTCTGTCCGAAATTTGATTTTTTCCCTAAATTGTGTCCGAAGTTTGATTCTAATTCGCTTCAATTGAAAAACATTCTTTTTCGATAATTTTTTATGTTTTCAATCAAAAAGGTACCACTATAGAAAGCTTAGAAGCATATTGAACTAATACCTGTGCATGAAGTTTAAACCTGTTTTCTGCATCAAATGCCTTAGGCGTCCGAAACATGATTCTGAACGGTAACATGACTGCATGACTTCGGGAGACTCTACAGCTGCACCGTGCAACATATATTCATGCAGGCATTCGTGTTTTTCCCGGAATTGACGAACCTCTTAGGGGATGACAACTTACCACTTCCTGGCGTAATGCAAGACATGACATCTTCTCAAGAGGGGGTGTTTTCATTAACGAAGTCAGACGTCCCAGAAAATGTGAAGCTAACAACACACCAAGGATAAGTAGTAAGTTTTAATAATTCAGATGCATTGTCATACAAAGTAAGAAGTGTATCGAAAAGTAGTCTTAAACTTTCAAACATCAAAATAAAACTGAAAACGTTCAGAAAGTGCTTACAAAAGTGAATTTTATTAAAGAGTATGAAGTGTACATAGCAATGAAATGAAAAAATCAAGCTTATTGTTGATTTCTAAAAAATGATCGAACCTTAGATTTAGCTCCACTCATCAAATTCTGCAGACTAGTTCTTCTTGAACTCTGACATATTTTGAGACACTGTACCTTCCTTCTTGAACTTGGCCTTGACAATTGCCCAGTAACATTTAATTGGCCGCAGCTGGGGACAGTTAGGTAGGTCTTTTTCGACGAACATGATTTTGTTTTCCGAAAATCATTGTAGAGTGGATTTGATATAATGTGCCGATGCCAAATCCGGCCAGAATAGAGGAGGAACCTCGTGCTTTCTATAAAGTGCTCCTCCAAAATTTGTATTTTGTTTTGCTAATAATTGTAATCCCAAAATGTCGAAATATACAGGAGAAAGATGGTATGTCACGTTTCTCAACGAAACTACATAAATCGAGTCATTGTTCACCAACTATTCATAAAGGGTTAAAGACTATCTGAACAGAATGAAATATAGTTAAATTTCACTGTAATATTTGGGCAGCATACTTAGTCTACGCTGATTTGACGAAATGAACATAAATAAATAATAAAAAATACATATACATATATTTTTATACAATACATATACATAAAATAAATACATATATTTTTTTTATTATTTAACTTGTTAAAATCCTCTTTTGAATTAAACGGATAAATTATCCAGCCAGCTTTCTTCAGTTTTAAGGTAGTAGTTTTAAGTAGTATTAAGAATGTATCGGTCTACAATAGATTGACGACAATATATAAATAAATAAATAAATAAATATATAAATAAATAAATAAATAAATAAAATTCATATCGAAACTATCGTCACGGAGCTTCTCTCATAGCAATTTATCGTATTTTTATAACCAGCAGTGTATGAGCTATAAAAGCTGTTTCGTTCTGTCCATTCAATCGAATCACTACAATTTTGACTGTCCGCTATAAATAAGACAGTAATTTTTTGACGTAGGATTACGTCTTTCATTTCTATACCGGGGTGTAAAATCAAAGTTTCGAAAACGAAAGCGTTACGCCAGAGACCGAGATTTTGAGCGTTAATATCTCCTAAACAACTGAACGAAATGGTATGATAAACACTTCATTCGAAAGATAAAATGTCTACGCGTTCTATACTTGTTACTTTCTGATCCAAAAACTTGTTTCAATAGTCTTAAAATTGCTTTCAAAACAGGCTATTGAAATCACCAATCGGTATATAAGCGAGCGCCGCTTGGAAATCTACTCAGTTCCAATTGAACAGCGATTGGAGCATGTTGCCGCTGTTGTGGTGAAGCTCTTCGTTTATCATGAAAGTGCGAATGAACGGTGTCACCAAGAGCCTGTTTGTGCACCTTAGGCCAGAACGGTTCCCCGGGAAGATCTCGAAGCAGCCGCTACACACACACACACATATACACGCGCGGAATTTTTTCCGTTTGGATGCCATTCAGCATCGAGAAAGATCCGGAAAATAATCTGCCAGTTCCTCTGGGAATTTAAAAATACATTCACGTGAAAGAGTTTATTTGAATGTTTTCTATCCAAGTAACACTGTGACCAAATATGTTTCAATCAAGTGCTATTAACAGATGGTTATCGAGTTAGCATTAACCACTGGTGGGCTTCCAGTATCGAGGAAAATGTGGAAATATCTAATCGTTACTGAAAATAATCTGCCAGTTCCTCTGGGAATTTAAAATTACATTCATGTGAAAGAGTTTCTCTCAATGTTTTCTATCCATGTAACACTGTGACCAAATACATTTGATTTTGTGATTTTTCAATCAATCGCAATTAACAGGATAGCTTCTAAAGATTATTCTTCCCCATCAGTAGGATATTTCCGTATCCAATATTGTATGCGCCCGCAATCGATTATTCGCCGAAAGTTCCGAGCTCAGAGAGTTCATTCCCCTCTAGTTTGCCTTCCAAATTGCCATCGTAAACCACACCTTCTCTCGATTCAATCACACACAAAAAGCATACTTAAGCGATATTCTGGTGGTGAGACGCATTCATTTTTCGTGAGGACATCGACAAGACAACATCGTTGCTGAGGGTGCTGGACGGCGAAGGATCGAGATCTGCCCTGAAACGCAGGCAGTTTGTTTGAACCTGTGAGGGAGTACAGAAAAGCCGATCCTTCAGGAGAAGAGAAGGTGACCATCGAAGCAGCCGCTACACACACATATACACGCACGGAATTCTTTCCGTTTGGATGCCATTCAGCATCGAGAAAGATCCCGAAAATAATCTGCCAGTTCCTCTGGGAATTTAAAAATACATTCATGTGAAAGAGTTTATTTGAATGTTTTCTATCCATGTAACACTGTGACCAAATACATTTGATTTTGTGATTTTTCAATCAATCGCAATTAACAGAATAGCTTCTGAAGATTATTCTTCCCCATCAGTAGGATATTTCCGTATCCAATATTGGATGCATAAAACCTTGTGCCTCCAACGTAACGCTCACGTTTTCGAAGTCCCCCAAATATTCATTCATTCAGAATGAATTCAGATCCAACTTCAAACAAATGATCTCTAAATCAACGATAGTCCTACGTCACCCTTGCGGTTATACCATAGATATAACCCACTTCCTGTTTTTCCATAATCACCGTGATCACTGCAATTGGCACGAATGCTTAAAAATGTTTTTTTCAGCCTAATTCTCATGGAATTCAACTTTTCATATTATTTATAATGTTTTGAAAAACGTCATATAAACGAAACATTTTCAGTTATAAATTTGAGAGTGATAAAAACGCACAGTAATATAATCGAGACGCCACTGCATTTGCACTTGAACTTGAAATCTATCTATCTATCTATATATATATATAAATGGAGTGATGTCTGTCTGTCTGTCTGATTCTTATAGACTCGGAAACTACTGAACCGATCGACATGAAAATTGGTATGTAGAGGTTTTTGGGGCCGGGGAAGGTTTTCGTGATATTTTGAGACCCCTCCCCCCTCTCTAAGGGGGGGCTGCCATACAAATGAAACACAAATTTCTGCATTACTCGGAAATTAACCAAGCAAACGAAACCAAAGTTGGCATGTGAAAGTTTTAGGGTGCAATAAATGTTTCTATGATGGTTAGACAGTCCTTCCCCCACTCAAAGGGGGGGCTGCCATACAAATGAAACACAAATTTCTGCATTACTCGAGAATTAATCAAGCAAATGAAACCAAATTTGGCATGTGGAGGTTTAAGGATGCAATAAAATTTTTGACGTAGGACTACGTCTAACCGGAAGATATAGGGGGTGAAATGGAAATCTAGGCACTGAACAAGTAGGAAAAAATGCAAGATTTGGAACGCTTATAACTCGAGCATTTCTCAATAGATCGCAAAGGTTTTTGCATCAATTGATAGGAAATATATCTACGCATCTATCATAACGAATAACATTTCATTTTTCTTGAGATAAATAATTGAATAATTGTGAAATATCAAGCATTGTCAAAATGCACTATGTGCCCATTTTTGAATGGTCCATTTTGTGCTCCTCAAATCGAACCGACTAAAACGGGCAACCAGAGCAGCAGCGAAATATAATGAACCACGATTGGAAAGGAAAAAGAAAAAAAATTAACGAAACATTGGTCGCAGTCTCACACATGCGTAATTCTCGAGCCAGCCAGTCAGCTTAAAAATCCTCGCTCCGCTGCCGTAACGATCATTCTCATTCAAACCGTACACCACATCGGTTCGCATCACAACACATCAACAAACCAACCCAAGCAGCCATGTCTGGACATGGTAAAGGAGGAAAAGTGAAGGGAAAGGCAAAATCCCGTACCCCGCAAGGGTAGCTTGGCCGAGCGCGTTAGTACCAGTGCACCAGTCCACCTAGTCGGCGTTATATAGTTTCGGCCGCCGAAGTGATCGAGTTAGCTGGCAAAGCTGCTCGCGACGATAAGAAAACCCGCATTCGGAACAGAACACATTCGGTTCGGTGGACATCAAGACAACAGGCAGTTGCAGCGAGTGGCGAGTGGCAAACGCAATCGCAAAACGGCACCAGGTAGCAGAAGAAAAAAGTTTGTTCTTTATACAAACTGCTTTGGTGGCAAATCCAGAACAAGGCGGCATCGAGGGCGTTCGAAATGGTTTTTTTTTCAAAACCACGTACTAAGTTTTCTAAATTGGAACCATTCCATAAAACAAGGCGCTTTTCAGGGCCATTAAACCTTCCAAAAAAGAGTTTAGGAAATACAGTTCAATGCTTTCTAAAACAATATCCAAAATAATAATAAAACACAAATTGATTTTCTCATAATTTGTTTGCCAGGATATGATGAGTATGTGAATTTGGCAGTTGTTCTGAGCTTATTGATTTTCACCAATTCTTAAATTGCTTCTAGATTAAAAGTACAGTAATTTACACTTATCTCGACATTTAGCTAATTGGACGGACCTGCAATGCGACATATTTAGTTGGACATTTTTGTAAACATAGAGTTCGGGGTCCAAATTATAACCCCACATTGAAGGTCGACACTGTACCACTGTCATCGCAAATGTTCAATTACAGGTTAAAATTACCTCCAATCCGATACTGAGTGGTGGTAATGCGACGTGCCATTGAATGTAATTTACTGTAAAATATGTCACAAGCTGGATGGGAAGAAATTTTCCAACTGTGAAAGCTGTGGCGAGTGGCAAATGCAATCACTAAACAGCAAGGTTTAGCCGAACAAGATGGGGATATCGAGTGATAACAAAACAATAAACTCTTTAGATTGAAGATAATTTTGTGATCCTGAAAAGGACCCTTTTTAGCCTGCATGTGAATCCAACGAGCGAACAAATCGTAATGAATGTATTTTTTTGCCATCGCTCCCTTTTAACGCTCATTCGTTCGTCTCGTTGGACTCGCCCCTCTGGCTGAGTCTGCCGATTTGTCTCTATCCTGTGAGTGTGTACCGCTAGAGTATAAAACACGCGGACCCCAAAAAAATATCTTATTTTCTTTCAAACCGTAAACCCGTGTGGTTGTACGGCATCGGCATCGTGGACGTAACAAAGGAGGACAAGTTAAGGGAAAGGCAAAGTCTCACTCGAACCGTGCAAGTCTCCAGTTCCCTGTTGGTCGCATTCACTGATTGCTCCGCAAGGGTAACTAGGCCGAACGGATTGGTGCCGGAGCACCAATATACCTAACAGCGATTATAGAGTTTCGGCCGTCGGAGTGCTCGAGTTGGCTTGCAAAGCTGCTCACGACAATCAGAAAACCCGCATCAAGAACAGAGCAGCTTCGGTTCGGCGCTCATCAAGGCAACAATTAGTTTCAGTGAGTGGCAAAGTGTTTCTCCGGCACGTCGCATCAAATGTAATTTACTGAACAACATGTCACAAGCTGGATGGGAAGAAATATTCCAACTGTGAAAGCTGTGGCGAGTGGCAAACGCAATAGCTAAACAGGAAGGTTTAACCGAACAAGATGGGAATATCGAGTGATAAAAAAACACAACACCAAAGGTTCTTTTCAGAACCATCAACATATTCATGAAGAGTAAACAGTAAACTCATCCATTTTTAAGGTAGATAGGTAGGTATTCACGTAGGAGAAGAAAATAAAACAATATATTTAAAATATATATTTAACAAAAGCTGTCCCCTTTGTATAGTCCTACGTCACTCCGGTTATGTCCCCGACATTACCCACCCGTCTTTTTTATGGTGATAAGATACTCCTTCCCCCTCTCTTAGAAGGGGGCTGCCATACAAATGAAACACAATTTTTTGCATTACTCGGAAATTAATCAATCAAACGAAACCAAAGTTGGCATGTGAAAGTTTTAGGGTGCAATAAATGTTTCTATAATGGTTAGACAGTCCTTCCCCCACTCAAAGGGGGGGCTGCCATACAAATGAAACACAAATTTCTGCATTACTCGAGAATTAATCGAGCAAATGAAACCAAATTTGGCATGTGGAGGTTTTAGGATGCAATAAATGTTTCTATGGTGTTAAGATACTCCTTCCCCCTCTCTTAGAGGGGGCTGCCGTACAAATGAAACACAAATTTTTGCATTACCCGAGAATTAATCAAGCAAATTAAACCAAATTAGGCATATGGAAACTTTAGGGTGCAATGAATGTTTCTATGGTGGTTAGATACCCCTCCCCCCTCTCTTAGGGGTGGCTGCCATACAAATAAAACACAAATTTCTGCATTACTCGAGAATTAATCAAGTAAATGGGCGGGACGAAGTTTGCCGGGTTAGCTAGTCTAAAATAAATAAAAATGATTTGGTGCCCGTTCCTCGCGGTTTAACCCAAGGACGGAGCAACGGTTTTAACAGTCAGTATATGATTTGATGTGTTTTAGTCTGCGTCAGGTTTATATGCCAAAATAGTTATGAAAACCATTCGGAAAGTTGGAAAATTGGAAAGTAATTTTTTTAGCAAATTTTGTATGGAAGATGGAAAATTGGAAAGTCATTTTTTTTTGAAAATTTTGTATATCTATATAAATAAAAATGATTTGGTGTCCGTTTCCCACGAATTAACTTGAGAACGATTGTATTATGAACTTTGATCTGTTTGCGCCTAACTGATTTGGGTTATCCGATACTTTACAGAAATAGAAATTTAAATTTTAAACACGGAACTAACCGCAAACATATATTCAGATGGGATTCTTCTAAAAAATGGGATTCTATTATATAAACTCTGGTCTTTATTGTGCATAATCAACTGTTCTATTTCGTACAGCGGAAGAGTGATCCAAATAATAAATTTCAAAAGAGACGTAACACAAAATCATCAATGTGAAGCAAAGAGTAACACACATAGGGGTCTGTTCCGAGAGTCGGTTCACGACGTGACAGTCAATTTGCGCACGTGTTTGTATTCTGAGAATCGGTGTAGTTAAAAAATTTCCCGGTGCAATGAACTCTTTTCATTTCTTATTGTACTTCCGAGTCGCCCGACTCTTACAATTTAGTGAGAATTGTCATATAACTCCGAAGGAAAAAATCTCACTTATACCGACTTGACTCTCAGAATAACCCCCATATAGCTTGGTTGTTGTGGATCACGTTTTCTTGGGATGCTCAAAATGATTCTGGCGTAAACAAAATCCATCTCGTCTAAATAGTACTCAAGTAAGGCATTATACAGTTACGTCTCGTTTATATCACTCTCGATTTTATCACTGAAAATGTTTCGTTCATATCCGATTTTTCGAACCATTAGAAATAACATGTAAATTCCAATTTATCGTTGAGTTATTGAACAACAAAAATGAGAATTAAGCAGAAAAAAGATTTTTGAGTATTCATACCGCATCTAGTGATCAGCCAGCCATATTCACGTAGCTTACGATAAGTTTTTTTTTTACTGTGGGATTTGTAGCGAATATTGTGTATTTCTTTTGAAAGCCCCTCGAACTATTTTCATAAGCACATAATCAACAACTCTGGATGATTCTGAGCAATTTTCTCTTTGATTGTTTTGAATGAGACGTACGGCCTGTGCCATTTCTCAAGATTCACCCGTGAAAGAATAAGTAATACGGTATTTCATTTAGTCAGTTGGTGAATTTTTCTAACGTTTTTCTAACGAAAAGATTTTTAGATTTTTTGCATCGTACACGAAAATTACGACATATAAAACATATAAAATAGCGTGCAGTGTTCTGTTTAGAAACCCTGAAAAATTTGTGAATGTTGTTGATATAAACCCGTTTTTTTTTGTATGTTTTTTTACAAAATTGAACTCGAAGACAAAGTGAACTAAATTTTTGTTCAGAATACTTCCCAAACTGCACGCTATTTACTAATACTAACGCGGGGACCTTTATAGCACACCTAAGTTCGTTGGTTTGAGTTCACGGTGGGTAGATAATAAACCGTCCATTAATGGTGTAACTACTTTTTGCATCAGAAATCAAGTGTTCGTTTCACTTTATATGGACGTAAAAATAAGATTGTGTACGCGGGTAAAGAGATTCGTGTCAGGGGGAAGTAGAAGTGTGGATTGAAGTCTGGTTAAATGAAGAGGCAGATTTGTATTCATTTGTCACGTCAGTTAGAGTAACCAGTTGCTAGAATAGTTTATCAGTCATCCTCGCTCTTACACGCTCGTCAATTCACTTCTAGTCAACTCAAGTCATATTAACGGTGAATGCCGAACTAGTACTAGTCGATGCGAAGCGACTGAGAGGAGAGTCGATTTTCACTTTTCATCTTCGAAGATTTCAGCCCCTGTTTCAAACATTGTGGGTCCTCGGGTAGTATTGAACTCGTATTTAATTCTAGTTTCTGGGAACGATAATAACATGATTAATACCTCGATGCAGAAATGCAGCTTATAGTAAACTCCCAAAAAATTCTGAATATCTCCTCACTCTTTTAAGTATATCCCCTGTATACATTCTGTCAAATATTGGTCAAAAATTTGTTCACAATGCTCGATCGATCGGCTGGTGATTTGTCGGGGTGCAAAACCCAAGTGTTGGCCGATTCCGACGAATTTACTCTCTCAAACCTCTTACAACCCTTTTTTGACCGTTTGCCATCCGGAAGGTATTTAAAATAGAAAAAAAAAATAACGTGTTCTTAATGACGCTGTAAACAATCTAAATGATAGATCGCGCACGAAATTGACAGCAAGATCACTGACAGTATGTAGTACCAATTAAAAGAAAAATCAAGAAATACAGCGGGAAAACTTCAAATTACAAATCTCCGGTATATATTTGACAGAATGTATACATCAGTCTTCAGAATGCAAACCGGTGCTGATGTGTAACAAGATTTTTGTGCCCAGTTGAGCTCCCACTCCTTGCGCTCTGGCGAATGAGCACGCTCCGAAACACAGATGAAATGTTTGGTTGTCAGCGCCGTTCTTATGCAGAGATTTGCGCTGAGTTTTACGCTGAAATTTGCACCATGCTTGCGCCGTATTGCTATACTGCGCGCTTGAATCTGGATTGCTCTCTCTATGTAGAGATATTTTTCTTCACACAAGCGTATACGGTTCAAATGGGGGCGCGCTGTTGTTTTTATGCTTTGCTTAGAACGAACGAAGACAAAGCGGGCGCTAGGATTTGATGTGTATGTGTGTGTGTATAGAATGAGGCGCGCATCACACAAGTGAGAAGAAATGTTTAGTATCTGAGTTCTGCGCCGGGTACATTTCGTGCTGTCGTGCTTATGAATTTTGTGCTCGTCGCTCCAAGAGAGAATACAAGTTTTCTTTGAGCGCGCGCTGATGAAAATTAAACTCAAGCGCAGCGCTGAGTTTGTTTTCTGAAGACTGGTGTACATTAAATCTGTAATTGAATATACACTATACATAATTTTCTCGAGTTTTCAGCTCGGTTGGAAGCGCCCGTGGCCGAGTGATTAGCGTCTCACATTATCATGCCTGGTGTTCAGATTCGATTTCCGTTCTGGCCGGAGGATTTTTCATCAAAGAAATTTTCTGCGACTTGCACTGTGGTCACGCGTATTCAAGAGCTCGCTCGGATATTTGTCTTAAGAAATCTCAACTAAGTATTAATTAATGACGCTTGTTAATGCATTCGTTGAGGCGGCAGAACTTCCACAGGGGACGTGAACGCCATTCAAGAAGAAGAAGAAGAAGAAGCTCGGTTGGAATGATTTGTTTATAAGACTAGCTTTATAAACTTTATTGTTTTATTCAGGCGCTAAACGCTTTAAAAAAAACCTAAATGCCGATGCACCATGATTATAGAATTTCAGAGCCAGATAGAAAACTATCACTTCTTCATGAAACTTACATAAATTTCACATAGATTACAGCATGCTTACATTCCGTAGGTCATGCATAGTTCTTGATCAGTTCGAATAGGTTGGTTATGTGGTGTCCTTTCGACCAAGCTGTGGCATGCCGAAATTTGTGTTTCGTCTGCAGGAGAAGCTCGCTTAAGCTCTTTAACCCTCTTATACTCGCACACTGATCTCACAGACGGAGAAATCAATAATCCGTTTATTTCTCAGAAAACATCAACACTACGACTTTGCGATTCTCTCCAGCGTTCATTCGTCGTTCGTCATCGTTTAGCGCAGGGATTTTAAGATTTTTTATGGCAGAGCACATTTGACGGAGTACCTGCATTTTTTAGTCAATAAAACAAATCCTGTTTGCATCGACATTAACCAACTGGGGACAACTTTAATGCGGTTGTGCGTCGCAGTTTCACGACATCTGACTCAGAATAAACGAAATAGACCACTATATACCCAGTGAAAATGAATTGAAAAATGTTTTTTTTTATCAAGGTGGGTCTTCAAGTGGGAGCATTTGCTATAACTTTGCGGAGCGCCATTTGAAAACCTCTGGTTTAGTGTATCGCATGTGTTGGCACGAACAGGGACGTATGTAACTTTTTTACCACTTTCGGTCTGCGACACCGACGCGAGTATAGGAGTAACATTATTGGGCAAGTGACTTTTTTCCTATTCGCATTAATGTTAGTGGCGTTGAATATTTATTGACTACAATGTATAACATCATTACCGGACTATTCTTATTTTATTTTAGTCCTTTTTGTCACCGGATTGAACGAATTCATATACAGGGGTTTTCAAATTAAACGCTCAGGCAAAAAAAATTGAATAGCTCGTTATAACACTTCGGGACGATAATATTCGGCTACCCGTTCAGTCTGATCGGATGGTTTTTAGTGTCAAGATGTACAATTTGCAAGAACGTGTATTTTTAGAGAAATCGTAGTACTCGAGCAACCGAGGTCTTAATGAAACTTTTTCCTCTTATGGTAAGTATTTTAACCTTTCTCGTCGTCGATTGCTCCCTCTGGGGGTAAGAGAAGGACCGTTGTTTATTTTAATAAGCCACAAAATTTGGAGGAACTTAATGAATAATTTACTCGGATTTTCAACAGCATCTAAGTCGTAATGTTAGAGTTGTGCATGAATAATTTTGTTTACCGTTCAAATCGCGTTATCGAAAAAAGGGGTGGTCACATCGAAGATGTCCTAAAATAAGCTTTATTTTGGTTTTTAAAAATGAAAATCGGTTCACTTTTGTAGAAGTTATTAAAATTTGTTGCGTGAGCGTTTAATCTGAAAGACCCTGTATTATTCGTCGTTATTCGTCGTTAGATACATACGTGCGAAAGCAAAATACAAATTTTTGACTTTCGAATAGTTACTCGCTGAATACAATGGTCACACATATACACACATGTGAGAGAAAAGCACTAGTGGAAGAATTGTAAGCTGTAAACTATAAACTAATCGGTGGCTTATGATTATTTTTTACAGTTACAGTTTCGGGCATATTTTTTCATAATATATGGACTGAACAATATAAAAAACAGGTCGCAGGAAGTTGCCAGAAATCCTTTTATATTATTTTTTGAATGAATTGCATGAATGAATTCATAGTTTACCAAGAACACAGAGACAAAAAATATCAGAAATTTGCAAACTTGATATTCAAGAACCTCTATCATCTGGTCAGAATTCAAGATTCTAGAAGGTCGTTACACATTCTTTTCTTCGAAGAAAAGACCCGAAAAACACGCTACAATTGCATGAGATGAAACAAAATATGCTTGTCTCGAGCATGCAGTTATGGTGTGTTCTGATTATTAAATCAATGAAACCTAAATCTATTACTACGTTTTTATGGTATTTTATAGCTCTTTATATTTTCATGAATTATATTCGTGCTTACAGGAAAAAAGTTTCGTTATTTGTGTTGAAGTATAAAAAATTATTGTTTAGAGGAGGCTGAATTAGAAGACTGTTAAAACTGAATGAAGATGAAGAAAAGATATTTTCTGTTTTTTTTTTCATTCAATTATACCCTCCTCATCCTAAAGCCTAAACCTTTCGGTCTATGACACCGTGCGCGAGTATACGAGTTATGATTTCGCGAGCGAGTACGAGAGGGTTAACACTCCCATACTGCTTGCTGGCTGCATCTATTCCTCGTACAATCACTGCTCATAAGTTTTGATCTGTTAACACCCGAACTACCGACAGTTATTGTATACCTATTCCTACTACTTTTTTATGATCCGCGGTGCGGATTATTCATGACAGCATGTTCCATAGTAAATCTATAGACCTTCCCGGAACTTGCCATTGAGTGGCAGGTTCATGCTGTTTTGTTTTGGTTAAAGCTTTCACATTATCTGACCACTGGTGTACACGACCTTGTAGACGGATAGTTTCATGATCTCGGTATTGATAGAACATAGTTTTTATGCTGAAATGCCTTTTTTCCGTCTTTGCATCTCATTTTGAGCCTTCATTGCGTTATTCACGATTTCCGTTATTCGCAGTGAGCTTGCCAGACTGTTCCGCGGATAATAAGGGTTCTACTGTATTTTAATTTGTATTTTCATTTGAATATACACCCGACAAAAAAGTTAGAGGAACAGAGTGCGATGTTTTCATGTTTTGGAATGTGTTACGAACACATTTTCCTGGGTGTGTAGATGTAGTAAACAAAAATATCGGGAAGTAATAAAGAACTGATTTCTTTCTTTTTTTTAGACTAACACATCATCCAACACAACATCCAACCATGTAGTTCTATTTTTTCTGCTATGTTTTAGTTTTTGTTAACGTTATCATTGTTAAATTTTGTTTTGTATTTTTCCGTGAATCCCTTCAAAAGAACTATGTTCCACTGGGATTTCACTGTTTCTTTGTCTGTAATTATACGCTCCGCGTTTTTTTTTAATGATAGTAAGTGTCCACTACCAGTGG
Source organism: Toxorhynchites rutilus septentrionalis (assembly GCF_029784135.1). Taxonomy (NCBI): domain Eukaryota; kingdom Metazoa; phylum Arthropoda; class Insecta; order Diptera; family Culicidae; genus Toxorhynchites; species Toxorhynchites rutilus. The sequence continues at coordinate 171,068,689 of NC_073746.1, forward strand.
GCTCTGCTGAGTCCATTCAGTGGAGGGTAAAAAAAACACAATGTTTGCTAATCAACTCAATGTCAAATCAAATTATCCTTATCAAACAGCTTTTATTTGATTGCTAATACGTGCTTATAGGATCCTTGTGAACAGAGATATTTGTTTGAATAAAAATTTACCCCTTCTTTTTCAATGATGAATGATTCAATAAATAATGATCGTACCGCAAATCGAAAGGTAGTTTTGAAAACTCCAATAAATTCCAATAAATGTTTTTTTTTGCATCGATTTTAAAAAAGTGTCAAAAACATTTGACTTTGATAGTGTTTTAGAAAATTTTAGTAAGAAAAATATAGGAGGTTGTGTTCAAGACACGACCGCATTATTGACGTAGTACTACGTTGTGGTTAAATTCAAGTCGCTTGTTTATAACTGCGGATATTATTTTATAATGATACGAAAATTTTGAAATTACCATTCTACCAGTTTGATCGCCTCGAAATGCTTTTTATTGTAGAATCAATTGACGATAATTGTTTGATGATTCATCCTTGTGCTCGCGGAACAATACATGCTCGAGATAAGCGCAGCTGTCATCCTTAGTTGAGAAAGTTTTGCTACTGGCAAGCGAAACCAAATCACATACAAAATTCCAGAACGACAAATACTTTCTTGGCGACTATATAAACGATATAAACTCTATCTGTAATCTCAACAACCTTGAAAAAAGTAGCACTTCTTCATTATGATCAAGATTAGCGCAAATGCAATCCTAGTTGAAAGCAGTTTTGCGATTGGCACACGAGCCCAAATAAATTAATAACTTAATATAACTTATTGAATAACTTGGTATTCCCCAAATCATTTTTTGGTGCACAACCTTAACACCTGCTTCACCATAGCGTCAGTTCAATGCATTGATGACAGAAAACAAACAATGTTAACTGCTTGGAAAAAGGCTGAATATTTGCAGATATATTGCAGATATATTTGCAGAGATTCATTACTAATACCCTAGCGTAAATATTTCCCTCCCGCTATCTTCCCTCCATGTTTATATTTATCATTACGACTGCATAATTTGCAACACAAAACAATCGTCAATCATAGCATAAAAAATAGGCGATTGTTGCATCGTTACAGGGCCAATGCACACGGGAGCAGATACAAATGGGGTTTCAGCGTAGCGAATATGCACTATTTTTACGTACGGGTTATGAAGCACGCACGTACGCACACAAATATCCATATATCGATGGCTTGGAGCAACTAAATATACACACACTTATCTCCGTTTCGTGCTCTTCTCAACAGAAGCCCTTTCTGTTAATATTGCCAGTCTAGATTAGCTTAGCTGTCATCCTTTGTGGAGAGAGTTTTCCTACCGTCATTCGAAACCAAATCACTGACAAAATTCCAGAACATTTATTTTCTCGGTGAGCTGACGATAGCCTAGCTTGATGATTCCCCACACAATTGTGTAGCTCAGAACCTTAATGCAATGGCGCCAGGTTGAAGCAATGATTGCAATGCCAGAGACATCAAGGAGTGAGTAATTTGGTCGCGACCACAGCTCAATCCGGAACGAAGACATGTGATGACGCAAAACAAGGGAGAACAAGCGATGATTGCTTTGAATACAGAACGATACTGAAAGTTTAACTTACTTCCTTGCTTGAGACTTCAAACTTCTTCAGTTCATTCGTCTCTAACCTTTCAAAACGCCCTTAGAAAACATTACTTTATCCATCATATTACTCCTCCACCTCCATTGCCTTGAGAAAGGCAATCGATCCTTCGCCGGCCAGCTCGCTCAGCAACGATGTTGTTCAGTCGATTTCCTCAGGAAGAATGAAGGTTTGCCTCAGCGTGATTCACTGTTTATACTCTAGGCAAATATTCCCCTTCGTTCTTCTTCTTTTCCTTTGTTCACGGAGACTTTACTGTTACGATTTCCCCTTCTTCTTCTTTTTTTTGGCTTTAAAAGGGTTTAAACTTTTCAGTTCATTCGCCTCTAGAGCAATTTCCCTTTCGTTACTCGTCGATAAGTTGCTCGTTATTGACAGCTATGTTCGGGAAGGACATAAACGGACAGAACAAATGTATGAGGAAATGGGAATGCTTCCAATTTTCATCAATTTAAACCATATACAGACTATGGGATTGTAATGTATAGCATATCAAACAAATCTTAGGGAATTTTCGATTCGTTTGGTATATAAATCGCCAAAATCCGTTCGCGGCAAAAAAAGTTATTAATGTTAACTTTATTTAATAAAAACGTGACTTGTTTTCTGATTTGGCACCCTTAATGAAAGGCGTAGTTCTACGTCAAAAAGAGATAGAAGAAAGAGTAAAGAGAGAAGAAACATTGTAAATACTAACAGACATTATCGTGTTCCTCTGCTACTTTCTGATCCTTTTGCTGTCGTCCTCCGGACTCTAAAGGAGTCGTCAGCCCTCGTCCTCATTCGGTCGATAGTGGGTGTGTTAGCACTGCATGTCCTTTGAGTGGAATTTGCTTCGTGCCTTAGCAGGTAGCCCCTACAGGTGCATGAGGTCCACTGGATTTGAAGAATTCACGAGGGTTCGCGAGAAGAGAAAATTTCGAAGGTAGCCGGCTAAGGAACTAGCGACCCTGAAGGTCCTATTACAATCTTGAGCGTTACATATTGCAGTTAATAGCAGGAAATTGTTTAGCATATTGTATTCCCTGAAATTTTTGGAGACGTTTAATATTGATACGTTCAACCGTTTTTTCTAGCCGATCGATCAAAGTTTGGTGTAAATTAGAGGAACACTTCACCGCACACTGTACCAAAGTTACAAAATGCTTTGCGTACTCTCGTTTTCATGCGTTTGTGGGTACGACGATTGCAAAGAGTGAGGATATTCCCACATATACACACACATACCCGTCAATTATTGGTTTGAAAATGATGTTTATTTGTATCCTTCCTAGAGTGCATTTAGCTTTTTGTGCAGATAGTTCCTTCAGCAGAAATTTCAGCTAGCTGACGGTCATTCGCATCCGAAGATGACAACAGTATCAGAATTGATCTAGGTCTACGTACATTGATTCTCTTTACTATTGCTCACTGAGGGAACAAACAATTTCTCTTCTGGTCAAATTTCAGGATTTAATTTCAAAAACACCTTGATCGATATCGGAAAGGAATCTGTTACGTCCGCTAGATCCACTAGAATGTATACCACGTATGTATGTATATCAGAAAAATAGGAAGTAGCAGATCTAAATAATTCATAATAATAATCAATACATGAATTTAGAAAAGATCATAACATTATTAAAAATTATTTTTTAAAAATTCAATAGAAAATCTTGCGAACAAATTATATGACCGGTCAATTTGGTTCTAGTGTTAAACAAGCTAGGCAATCGAGAATCTGGAGCCGCGTTCAATGAACAATGCTATGACCATCCTACTGTTATAATCTGATACCTTATCCTGATGGAGTACCCAATCATTATAGTGTTTTTTTTTGGTGCAAAACCACCAGCAAATGATTCTTTCGTACTTCGTTGTACTGTCTGACTGTACATTCGTGTTAATGAAAACGTTATTTGAACCAGGCAAAACCGACATTTTGTATACTTAAACTTGGGCCGTCTGTTGAACACTGTTCCACACAGAAAAACATTATATCTTTCGCAATGTTCGAATTTCATCATCCTTTTCCTGCGTTTTTTCATTGTCTTGCTAAGCTCACCACCAGAATGTATAGATACAACAAAACGCAATCCGTTATTTTTACATACCAAACTGGGTACTATTGTGTGAATCGCTACACGAGATATTTCCTACAAACTAGACTTCAATCATCTTCAAATCACATATTATTTTGGCGTTGATCAGTCTCGACAGAGTTGCATAAAAATGCAGCAACTCTCTTTTGACCTCTGTCGTTTCAAAATTGGCTCACTGTATATAAAGTGTACTCACACTGGAATTCATGGAGAGAACACTCGGCAGCAGCGGCACACGAGAGAGTGAGATAACGGACAATGTGCATGCATGTGGATTCTGTAAGTAATGTTATAGAGCGGAGCAGACTCACAGTTTACACGTTACCACGAGAGAGGGAGAGTGAGAGCATCGGAGACGAGAATCGATACCCCGTGCGATGAATTTTCGTTATTGGCCTCCTCGCGGACTGTTGTTTGCGCAAAACGATCTAAACCGCATGCGCTTACGCTTCGATCGACGCTGCAGATACTAACACTGATGCGAGATGAAAGGAAGTCGATTCCAGGGGGGTCACCTGGTTGACTGTTGGTGGTGAACGGATGCTATGTGGAAAAGCGTGTGTGTCCTCGTTCCTGATTCTAGTCCCGTTAGAAACTTTTCGGTTCTAAAATCTGCTCCTCAGCGGGGAGATATTTTTCACGAGCACTGCTGGTCCAAAAGTACAAATCTTTCACTTGCTCGTATCATTCGGGTGAAAATTTTGCGACACCCTGTGGGTCACAAGTAAAAATGAAGGTTTTTGCTGTCTATATCCACTTTTCCTCAATCTCTATGCAAGCTTTCCTTGAAACTTTTCTACGCCAATTTGTGCCGAAGCTCTGTCCAACGCGTCGAGTATCCAGAGGGAAAAACTCAACGGCTTGATGAGAAAGAGGAAAATGTCTTCACTCTTACAACTTCTGCAGGATCACACAAATTTTTCACCAGACTCACTGAACCACTGAAGAGCACACAAGTAAGGACAAACGCACTGACTATGACCACATAGAACCGACTTCTCTATGCAAGTGGACCTGTTTCAATTGAACACTTTTCTTCGCGGTACAGAATTCAGCTTCCAAGGACTTTTCTCCCTCTCCCTCTCTCCCTCTCTCAGTGGGAAAATTGTTTCCAGTGAGATTTTCCAGTATGTTGAGAGTTTTTCCAGTCCGACCGATTGTATAACCAATTTTCTTCCGTCTTTCCAGATTTTCATCGTTGTAATCCTCTCGCATTATTTTTTTTTTGTTGCTCATATTCTCTATCCAAAGTTTATTACGTCATACCTCAGCTGTTACGCCATTAGCTTAGAACTGTGAGCGTGTGTTGTTCGCTCATGTCCTTCCTCCAACTACTGGAGGACACAAGCGATTCGCTTTGAATGCGAAAACATCTCAAAAAGTTGCTCTGGCTGCTTCTTCCAATACAATGAAATAGCCATCTTCATCATAGATTTCCCTAGATAACGAGAAAACTATCCATCTCGTACATTTCTGTTTTTGATTATTAATTTTCATCCGCACAATGAAGAATCATGTCGCGGTATGACACATTTTCTAGAACAAGAACGTTACGCAAAAGAATGAATCATTGTTTTCAAATTATCCATTGCAGAAATCACATAATCGCTTTCTGGTGGGTCATTTGCTTCAGAAATCAAGGGCTTGTTCTCATTGCACTCTGGCGTGAGAGTAACTTGAGCGGGACGTCTGACGTTCACAATTGGTTGTGTGCAGAGTTTTTCTTTAATTTTCATTTTTGAAAATACCGTCGTTTTTTTAAGTGTGCCGATATTTCTAATCCTGAATGTGTGTGCACTTACCGATGTGCTTTCACTAACCCACCAATACACGATCGAATTTTTGACGTGGGATTACAAAATTGTTCCTTTCAATTAGCATTGCAGATCAGATATTATTTTAAAATAAACGAAATTAGAGAATTAATTCATCAGTAAAAAGATTTAGTGAAATTATGAGTTCGTGGAAGAGTTTTCCAACTATTTTGGGGCGTTTTTTAGAATTTTAAATGCCATTGTACACGTTCGAAGATCTAAGTATTCGCTATAACTACAGTTGAGTATTAATTTAGAAAATTCTGAGATATAGTCAAATCAATTAAGTCCATACACAAATCTGGTAATCGAATTAAAAGCTAATTGTAGTGTTGTATTGTAAATTTTCTCTCATTGATTTAGTGTAAAGTATATCACCGTATTCAAATAGTGGAATAATCAATGATCGAACAAGTTTTAATTTGATATGTTGAGGGGTGAATTGTTTGAGTGCCACCAAGGTCTGCATCGCATAGTAAATTTTTTGACAAACTGTATTAGTCTGAGCTTTCCAGTTTAAGCTACTGTCCATTAAAATGCCAAGGTTTTTAACAACTTCAGAGTAACTAATTTCCTCGTTGTCCATTTTGATAAACGGTGGTCCGTATATATTCATGTGTCTAGATTTAAAGATTATAGCTTGAGTCTTACGAACATTGAGAATCAAGCCATTGTTATTGCTCCAAGATTAAACTGACCAGACGTCCCGCAATTCAACAAAATGTCCCGCGTAAAATTTCGTCCCACGAAACGTCCCGCATTTGGCAAAAGAAACGAAAATGTCCCGCGATATCAATATATTTCAATATCACAATTTGATCATGTTGATTTTCTTAAATGGATGAACCTCAAAAAATAACTTTTATTGGGCAGACTGTTCAAGAGCGCTTCTAATGCATCCAAAGATTAATACGTTGAGCTGGTTTCATCGCACCGACATTGGGCTCTTTGTTTAGAGAGTGTCAACTGGAAGCGCCAGCAACAAAATTGGAAAATGATTTATATAAAAGTTCCCTATTGATCCGCAGGGACCAACGTGAGTCAGACGAAAAGTTCATCTTTGGTCCACTAGCTCGGTCAGGGTTTAACGTTTTAAATGAGCTGAAAGAACTAGTGTATACTCGACAGAAAGAGGCAGAGTTGTTTGATGAAGTATCGTAAATGAAGCGCTGGGCTGTCTTACGGAAGTTGGCCGGAACTTGAACCATGGCCGATGAAAAGATGTATATCGGCGTGTTATTTTACCTTTTCGTGGCTTGGCGACCTGCTGCTCAGATACGGCCGGTCTCGTCTGACGCTTCCGCATAATGTGCGATTCACATAGAACGTTACGGAAAAGAACATCCACGTTCCGTCGCCGTCTCCACCAATTCACACATGCAGTCTACGCTTGCAGCAGCCCCGTCACGTCAAATGTCAAACAAATGGTTTATTCAATGTTATTTATGGTGTCGCCACCTACAAAAGTATTGAATTGCAATGCCCTCTTTCGAATCAGCATGCCTAAAATCAGTCTAAATTTGTAAAAAAATTAAATGAAAATCATTAAACCCCGTATTCCCAACACTTATTCAACAATAATAATAATATGTACACTATTTTTCTCAGCTAGTCGCGAATGATTTTGACTCCGAAATTTAGAACTAAGAGATATCTTGGAATGAAAAATACAACCAAAATCAAAACAAAAGAAGAGACACAAAGCCCAGACAAAAACCCAACGAACCGTCCCTCTCCGTCAATAATTTTTTTTCTACAAATCCTGCCGGTTGCTTTCGTTGAACGTATGCTGACGGGTCATACGTTGCCTGTGTATGTGAATGTTTTCATAAGAATTTCATGGCAGAATATCTGACGTAACGTGAAGTGACGGGACGTGAACGTGACGTGGATGTTGTATATGAATCGAACTTAAAAATGTCCATTTTGGCCAGATTCTTCTCCACCGTTTGGCCGGTTGCTTCGATCTCCCGGCTTAAGGAGCGGCAAAGAGATGATATTGTAAGTACCAGATTGGCTATATCTGGCGGACACAAAGTGCCAAAGTGTCCAACTGCTTCGCTGTGGGGTGGAGCTTGCAGTATGGAAAAATCATCAAGTTGCTTGACAGTGCTTCTACTGCGAATCAACGGCCTTGAATCATTTTTGTTGTAGTTGTAGTTACTTAATAAACGTAAGATTTAAAGAAAATTTGTTCCCAGAAATTATCTTTCATCGCCATCCGAAATTAGTCCATTTTTTTGATTGCATACGTTAACACTAAAATCGATGAAAAATGAATTGGAATTTTCGAGCATTCTATTCGGTAATTTGAAGAAAATTGTAGAATTTGAAACGTGCTTGCCAGGCGTAAATGCTCTGATTGAGCGAGTGATTTTTGGGCGTAAACAAAATCTAAACCACCGATAAATCACAACCGAGTGCCGATACTCAGAAAGAAATAATACTGATTAGTTTAGACTCGCCAAACTATGGTTTATGTTCACATAACGTTTTGTTTTGTGTGTCCCGCGTTAGACTTCTGACCGTCTGGTCACTTTATCCAAGATATTATATTTTGAATATCAATGTTGATCATGTCTACAATATTTGTTAAATCATTAGGCTTCCCTGATTGGTATAACTGGCAGTCATCGGCATACAGGTGAACCATGCAGTAGTTCATTTGATTAGGTAGGTCATTTATGAACATTGAAAATATAGAGGACCTAAGATAGACCCTTGCGGTGCGCCACTTTCAATCTAGACGATATCAGATTTCGTAGCGTCGAAATCAACATATTGAGAGCGGTTCGACAAATAGCTTAACATCAACGCAACAGCAGATTTATGCAGCATAAAACAGCGTTCAAGTTTTTTACAAAGTAAAAGATGATTTATAAAATCAAATGCTTTACTAAAGTCGAGCATTTTTTTGTCAAGAGCGCGTCGATTGTCATTATCAATTTTAATTAGAGTGGTTGTGGTGCTGCAATTTTTGCGATATCTTGATTGAAAGCGACAGAGTAGTTCATGCCTACTTAAGAATTAGTTCAACTGGTTTGAGAGAAGCTTCTCCAAAATTTTAGAGAGTGCTGGAAGTATGCTGACTGGTCGGTATTTTGACTCCATTACAGGATTGTCAACCTTTCCAATCGGAACGACTCGAGCAATTTTCCACAACATTGGAAAAGTTGATGTAGTGATACAAAAATTCAAAAGATCTGTAATAAATGGCAGTGTTACTGAGATAGACATTTCCAGGATTTTCAAGGGGATTTCATCATTTCCAACCGAGTTGCACGTAGCAGAAGAAATCTCTGTAATCTCATCTGTGGTAATACAGCGGAAAGAAAGTTTTGTTGTTTAACCAAGGGAACTGTTGTTGTCCAAGGAGAACTCGCTAAAACAACGCGGAATGTAGTGAGAGACGAAAAAGTTATTCAAACTAGTTGCTGATATGTCACCGCCATCGACTCTAGTTGGAGTTCGTTTGAGGCCAAGTCGCTCTATATTGTGCCATAATATTTATTTGCCGGAAGGTTTGCATTCAGCTGAGAAGTGAAGTATTGTAGCTTAGATGAACGAATTTCACGATTTGTTGTATTTCTCAATCGAGCAAAAGTGTTCCATTTTGTCTCATTTCCTTTATCTTGCTTCCAACATTTGTAAGCATCAGATCTGTTCTTAAATAATTGTCGAATTTGGGAAAGATCACGTGTGAAGGCAGGGAGATCAATTTTTTTATAGTGCCGATACCAATGTTCTTCAGGCGGGAGTTTTTTTGTTTTTAACACGATAATCCACGCATAAGAAATCATGATCACTAATTCCAGCCATTGACGATTGATAACAATTGTTCACACTACTTAGGCAGTTTCACCCCCAAAATCAATCTGGGACGAGCGGCATTCACGTTTATGGCATGTTGGAGACGAGGGGACAATTTTGAAGATTAACGAGTGTAGGTTGTCAAACAGTGTGCGAGTTTTCGGCAAGTCAGTATCGAGTAAATTGATATGGAAACATCCCATCAGCATGATGTTAGATTCTGTCGATTAAGTGTCTGAAACCAGCTCGTAAATTTCATTCATCAAATCAATAGCGCTATCTGGAAGTCTATAAACAATGCCACATACAAGATTAACAGATTTCAGTTTCATAAATAAAAAATCGATTTCGCTGTCTGGTTTAGATCGAGCAACGACCGAATATTTCATCCCTTTCCTCACATACATCGCTACACCGCCTCCTCGCTGCGTCGTTCTCGAGAAACGATCCGATCGAACTATTTTATATCCATCCAATTCCACAGATGTATTTGTGTTGGACGGTTTCAGCCAAGTCTCAATAATCCCAATTACTGTTAGCTTAGAATATTCAAAAAACAAACAATATTGATCAATGTTCGCTAGGAGACTACGAGCGTTTTGAAACCCAATCTGAACAAAAAAAAATCGGGGGTGGTACGTCGTCGTTGTTTACTGCACCGGTGTACATCTCTTCAACGTCTGCACGCTGTTCAGATGTTTCTCATACTGCTGTCGCCACCTTCCGATCACCTCGCTTTCATTCGTTAAGATGCCTCCTTCTTTGCTCCTGCACATTTCAGCCCGTAGCACAATGACTTTGTGTGACGCGTCCAGTTTCTTGAAGAACTTCCGCGATTCTGGCGAACGATAAAGCAGCTCCATCTCCTCACACTCTTTTCTTTTTGGCGGCGCTTTTTACCGAAAGGATGTGCCTTTGCTTCAATCGGTATCGTTCCATGTAGCTTTGTCAATTCGCTCGTTTCAGCATGGCTGCGCTTGGTACATGCTTCTCGCTCTTAAGCACTCGGCTTCATCGTCAACCCATTCGTTAATTGTCCTCGTTGTTCATACCCGATGACGGTCTCTGCTGTGCTGCTAATGGCTGCTTTCAGGGTGTTTCGGCAGGTCAGGTCAGCTTGTCTACCACCGATAACGCAGCGCTGCGAGTATGTTGCAGCAACAAGCTCCTGTAGTTGTCGTAGGTGGTAATGTGGTGAGCGCTGGTTTCATGTTATTGACGACTGACAGTTTAGAACGCAGTTTGACCATCCCCAATTAGTGATCTAAATCGATGTTATCGTCACGATAGGTTTTGACGTCGATCATATCCGAGAATTGTCGACCTTCGATCAAAACGTGGTTGATTTAAGTTTCCGTTTGCTGAGATGAACCACAGGTGTAAAGGAATTGGAGGCTGTGCTGGAAGAAGGTGCTACATGGCCAGGTTCTTGGAGGCAACGAATTCGATAAGTCTTAGGCTTAGGATTTCGTTGGTTTACGGATGGGCGCTGAACTTACCAACTACCGGTCTAAACACCTCCTCTTGGCTGACCTGAATGTTCAAATCACCGATAACGATTTTGATGTCGTGTTTTGAGCAGCGATCGTATTCATGATCTAGCTGCCCGTAGATAAAGGGCGTCCCACATCAAATTGCACCACGGAAAAAACGTTGAAGAAAATTACCTAATTGACCAATCCTTTTCAAGCTTTCAAACAATATAATATAACCCATAAGTAAGCTTTTGCCATATTTATTTCATTCAACTTCAATACCGTAACCGTATGCTCGCACCTTACGCCTAACTCCACTCATAAGGTTCGGTACAACATCTGGTTGCAGCTTCTTCTGTACAGAAACCCACTTTCCCTTCATGTCTTCCTCAGATTTGACCTCCTTGGGATGCTTCCGTAGTGCCTGCTTCATAATAGTCCAATATTTTTCAATGGGCCTCGGTGCGTTAGGGGAGCTCATGTCCATGGGTACGAAAGGGACCCCGTTGGCTTCGTACCACTCCAGGACATCCTTTGAATGGTTGTCCTCGAGTTGCCTCAACAGAGGAAGCAGACGCTTTTGTAGACACTCCTTCAGGTAGATCTGCTAGTTTACAGTCCGGGTAGTCCGGGTGACGTAAGTCTCATCGTCCATGATGAGACAATAAGGCTTCGTCCGCATCTAGGTGTACAGTTTCCATGTTCCCACCGTATTTTGCCATTCGTCCCGATTTGGAGACTTCTGCACTTCGTACGTATGCAATTGAAGTTGGTGTTGTGTTAATTTGGCAGTTACATGATCCAAAAAAAATCTACCAAACTATCGTGCTCCCGTGGCCGAGTGGTTAGCGTCAAAACCTAACATGCCGGGGGTTCGGGTTCGATTCCCGTTCTGGTCGGGGAAATTTTTCTTCAAAGAAATTTCCTCTGACTTGCACTGTGGTCACGCGTATTCTAGAGCTTGCCACTCAGAATACATTCAAGGCGTGTTATTTGGCATAGAAATCTCAACTAAGTACTAATGAAAATGACGCAAGTAATACTACGTTGAGACGGCGGAGTTCCTCTAGGAACGTTAGTGCCATATAAGAAGAAGAAGAAGAATGATCAAAAAAAAAAATCTATATATATAAAAATCTCGTGTCCCGGTGTTTGTTACCGAACTCCTCCGAAACGGCTCGACCGATTTTGATGAAATTAAACTCAAAATACTTGGTAGGTATGAGAATAGGTTGTAAACTATATATGATACCGGTAGGATACCGATAACCATACATTTAATACCGAATAGGGTGGCTCTATGCAGAAAAAAAGATCTGGATATTTTTTTTCTCGAAAATTTGACTTCATACCATACATATAACCTTAAATTTTGACCCCAATTCCCTATTTTTAATTGCGATTTTATTATTTTTGTGTCAAAAATATTCTAATAATTTAACTGTTGTTCGTTTTTTCAACAGAACGAATTCATTTAAGTTGTTCAATGACTGATGGCGTAACGCCCGCTTCATTGAACATCCATCTACAAATACACAAGTAACATCAATTCATCTAAAGCAGGGAGCATCTCCGACGAGCTGGAAGCCTTTTTGAATGAGCACAATGAGTTATCGAAATTTACTCGGATTACAAAATGACAATCACGCTATTGCCATCAACCCTGATAAAACATCAGCTGGAGAGCACGTGTGTAGATCCAAAGCACAAGCGCTGCTGGAATCATGATAGCACGGTGACACGAGAAATTTAATGCGAAGAAAAAACAATAATCTGGAATTGCGTTCATACGACCCTCGCTATGTTCTTCTTCAATGGCACTCACGTTCCCAAGGTTTGCCTTCTCAACGTAGTATTACTTGCGTCATTTTTATTAGTAAATAGTTGAGATTTCTATGACGAACAATACGCCTTGAATGTATTCTGGAGTGGAAAGCTCAAGAATACGCGTGACTACAGTGCAAGTCAGAAGGGTTTCTTTAACGAAAAATCTCTTGCATAAACATTAGACCAACGAGACCCCGTCACAGATACTTAATTCATTATGAACATCATTTCTCATTTTGATTTCATATTTATGAACATGCGACGAAACAAACAGAGGGCGCACTCGAAGGATTTTTATGTTTATCATATGGTGATTTGACATGGTCAAGAAACGCCAATTCAAGATATCGTAAGCTGTGCCAACAATTTATGGTCGACATATACGCGAAGGTAGAGATTGAACGACTGCAATTCTTACTACACAATCAACAAAAGCGGTGCGAGGAATAATACATTCACTTGCGAGACACTATCATGAGCAACGCCGACACAGCTTTAGTTATAGCCAGGCCAAAGCGCAATGCATTGTCATGACATTGCGCGTGTGTTCAAACACAAAATGAAGTTCGATCGTATTCGTCCCCACATATTGTTGGTTGTATTCTGTTGAATGGAAGAAACGCAATTTTGCATTCTGTTCAAGCTCAAGTCCAATCGAGTTGAGCAAATGTGACAACATTGCCACGCAATTCGACGTAAACAACATTGGTCTCCATGTTCCATTTCTATGAAGCAAAAATAGTAATGGTTTTTCGGGTGGAATAAACACGCAAAATTTAGCATTCAAACACATTCAAAACAAATTTAGCATCCAAACGAAATTGAATAATAATTTTCATTAAAATTTCAACAATTTAGAATTATTTCCGGAATTATGCCGATCAGATAGAGAGTAAATTGAACCACAAATACGGATGACTTATTTTGACCATGGTTTCGCGACAAGGCGAACGAATTTAAGAGTGTCAAAGTCGATTTCGATCGAATTGTAAAATCCGATCACTCATATGCATATATGAATATTGAGTTCTACAAATCGGTGAAGAGTAATAAAATCATCCATGAATAAAGGAAGCAATATGGCTGTGTTTCAAACTTAGATTACCGATGTGAATACTCCTCGATTGAATGACAACGATAAAATAACGCGATTCCAAACAGGCCGATTAATCAGCTCCATTGAAGTTAGCTGGCGTATCGCTGTTTTCCAATTTATGAACGAGATCAAGCTGTTATAAACAAAGCCATGTTGAAAATCACATGCACGTATTTTCTAACAAGGAAACAGCAATAAATATTGATTTTCTATATTTCATTTTTTCTACTTTACGACAAACTTATATTACTTTTTTCAGTTGACGTTTAACATTTAAGAGATCAAACATGTCAGTTACGTTAATGAAATACACCAAGAAACATCATATAACCTTTCGTTCAAATCATTTAATTCGTTTTTTTATCGGTCACATTCGATTTATTTTAAAGATCGATAAAATATTCAAACACACTTACAATACATTAGTGTGTTTTATTCAACACCCAAAATATTCACTAGAAATAATTTATTTGGCAGAACAACGTTTGCCTGGTATATATTTCGTATATTTCGTATATATTTCAAGACCCGATTACCCAATAGATAATTATCAACAGCGTTTTTTTCCGTGATGCAATTGGATGTGGGACATCTTCTTTATCGTCACTGGTGCTACCGATATGGGGACAGTGGACGTTGAAGATGCTGATGTGGAAGAAGAGGCTTCGCATCCTCAATCTGCCCATTCCTTCATTGATTGGCCACCAGCCAATCATCTGTTCGGCATTTCCCCAGCACGGTGGAAGCCTTACCCACCTCGTGTGCGTTGTCGCAGCTCTGGTAGCCTCGAATTTCTTTGTACATTTTCCTGTGCGTTTCATTTTTACGGATGACTTGCAGGGTCTCGGATAGGACTTTTTCTCTGTTAGCAAACGACCCAGATCCCACAGGGGATGGTTACTGGATCTTTACTACGGTCACTCGAACCCCAGGTATTACCGTGGGGAGGTGGAGATAGGAGTTACTGGACAAGAAGCTAAGGACTACGAATGGGTCTATTTTATGCTAGCAGGTAGGCAAAGTACGCTTAGTCCAATCGTTTACCAACCGCTGTTCTCGATCCACTGTATCGAGCCATGTAATCATTCCAAATGACTATGCAATCTATCTCTATTTTTCATTTTCCCCAAACAGTCAGGAAATCAACACGATGTGAAGCGGATTTTTACTTGTGAATTTTGTTAATGAGTGACATTACAAGAATAAACAGTTCAGTTCAGAAAAATAAGTTGTGCGGCATTTCAAATTTAAATTTTGTTCGTTTTTTTCCTCATTATTAGCGAATCATTTAGAATGCCATCCTTTCTCGTCCTTTTCTTGTTTCTCAACGATAAAACAAATAATTTTGGTATTACGACAAAAGTAATTGAAGATGTATTGTTCTTTAATTGATTATCAGGAGCATTTTTAAGCTGCATTTCTCTTTTCCAAAATGTTGTGCTTTTTTCATGAGAGTAAATAAATGAATGAGCTGTATTTTTTCTTCGAAGTAACATGGCAACGAGCCAATCAAGCCAAACGAGAAAATGCTAGATACTCCAGAGCCAAGAGACAGCATGTCGTAACACTACTGCAGTCACAAATGAATTGGGAACAGGAAACTGGCTGGGAAATTAGTTTATCGAGGTCGTTTCCACCCAATGTTTGGTGTGAATGCTGAAAGAGAATATTATTGTTGAACGTGTAATTTTCCCGATTGATTCATATAGTATCTATTTTATGAACAAATTCGGAAAATCTAGGACATTAAATTACCAAGATTCACACCTCGAGTTGGATGAGATCAATATCAGCAAGAAATATATCAATCGGCGATTGGCGGCGATCAAGCGCTCGTTACTCTATGTCTGCAATTAGCACTAAGCTAACAATTTGTTTTCCCCTTGTTGCTATTTCAAAAGCGACTCAATTAATTTTGCGATAATTGATCACATGACTTCACCCCGGGCGGTAGTTATCAACTCATTATGCAAAATTACTAGCCGAGTGGCCTTGGTCATATTGCGAGTTGATATTGGGTGCAGCTTTTCTATCGTTTCACTACGTATGTCGTCATCGATCTAATTCTTCCAATTAACATTGAAGTAGTCGTCACTGTCGAGTTGTGAAATAGCCATAGATTGCGAACACGATCCTGTTCGATTCGGTTGTTGCTAAGCGCGAGACATAAAGACGACAACAAATCAAACGGTTTTACAACTCAATCGGGGCAGTTTGCCATGCGTCCGCCTTTCGGCAGACGCAATCTTCTTCTATATGTATAGGACGCGTGGTCACTGATGATGATTGGAAACAGACACTTGCTCGTGAATAAGTGGCGCCAATTGCCAAAGTCAACAACATGTTGAACGTACCGCTCGCTTTGACAATTTGCCGGCATTGAATACATTGTAATTCGCGTGTGCTCTAGAAACTCCAATGGCGCATGTCTGGAAATACAGAGGAGCTTTGTTCTATGTTTTAGCAATGCTTTCGTCGAATTTCGATGTTGTTTCTATGAGATTATATTGCGGCAAAATTCAAATTGATGGCCCAACTGGACACGTGTTGTACTGAAAACATACACTGGTACGTTACTCGGGGCAACCGTGAAGTTGTTTTTTCACAATACCAATTATTTCAAGAAGATACCAGATTGGAAGTAGTTTTGCTTCCATCTTAAACTGGCTTTTGAAAATGGTCAAAGAATGTGTGGAGGAGGACTTCGGGCCGAAACGGTAAGTATATCCGTGAAAATGATTTTTTGTCGGTAAAAACAGCAATTAAAATTCCAGGATGACCAAAAAATCAATCGTTGATTCGTGCAAAAAGAACAAACTCTACATCACACCCCACTTGAACGATATTCTCTACTTGCACTACTCGGGTAAGCGAAGGATCGATTAATGGCGTTTTGGCTAATGAAAGTGTTTGGCGCTTGAAAATTCGTTTCAGGATACAACGCAATAGAGTCGCTGGAAGAATACGTTGGCCTTAAGTGCCTTTGGTTGGAATGTAACGCGATATCGACCATCTCGGGACTAGAGAATCAGACCGAACTCAAGTGTCTTTATTTGCAGAACAATCTTATCACGGTAAGTTTGTATTTTGAGCTAATGCTTAGAAAGGGTCCTGAGCCTCGTGGGATGGTATTGATTTTTTTGTCATAGTTATGTTTACGACGAATTGGAATTGAAGGTGAATACTTCCGGTAGGAAAAGAGTAGCCTTCAAATATTCGCCCAAAATTAATGATAGCTTTATCTATATTCAATTCCGATTAAAACCATTGCTTTCTTTCCTAAAAAAATCACGTCATAGAGTACACCAAAAAAAGTTTTGGAGGTGAACTTTTTTTTGCGCGAATATTTGAAGGCTAGCTTTTTACCAGAAATATTCGCCCAATCTTGAAGGGATAAAATAACTTTTCAGAAACCATTACAATATCAGTTTTGAGGTCTGCAAAAAGAGGGGGTGGATTGAGTATATACGATCACACTTCAGTTATGTACGCTTGCCGGAAGCTTCTGCGCGAATATGTTCAGGCAAATCTTTTTTATTATTATTCCTACACCTTTATAGCTTGATTGAGTTGAATTTTAGGCGAAATAAAAAATCTAATTTTTTTATCTTTATAGATAGATGTAAACATAGTACGCCAATATTATAGCCGCAGTTATTTTAAGCAACTTTTAAAATAAAGTTTTTTTTCCTATCTCTTCAAATATATATTCTTCTTATAATATAGATATAGCGCTTTTTTAGGGTCATCATGAAAAAAACGGTTTTTTCCATATTCTACATGCAAACTGTCTTCAGAAAATTTTAGAGCTCACTAAACAAACATTTTGCGATGCACAATTTGTAAAAATTTCAACTCTGTTAAAACTTATTGATATTTCTGTTGAAAAACACATCTCATTCCATTCTTTGTTTTTGAGAGGCTTTAAGCTTGTAGTTCATTCGCCTCCACACATCTCACTTTCGACGAAATATTATGGGCCTGATCACGAACATCACTTCACGGTGAAAAAGGAATTAATTGTATGGAAGGTTATATGCAATTCCTTTCGTTTTCACCATGAGGTGACGGTAACGGTATTGAATTAAAGAGACTTTAAACTCTGAGAGTTCATTCGTCTCTATGAGGTGACGTTCGCGATCAGACCCTATATCGAATAACTGTCGTGAGGCCATCTCGATGTGTTTGTAACCAATTCCATTCCGTTCCTTATGAGAACACAAGAGGATAGAAGTAGAAATCAACAGTGGTATATAAGCAGTGCTGCAGGATCAGATAATTGTAAACTATTGTTAACCATTAGTATGATTAAGGAGGATGTATCACTACACCAACATGCAGTCTTTTAACCACCTTGGATAAGTTAGACGAATAAAATTATAATCAGTTAAAGACCAATTTACGATTGTGTATTGATTATAGTGGTGAACTATAATCTAAGAGGGAAATCTCAACAATTTCTTCTAAAGAAATACGCACTTTTCATCTGTTTTATGTTTTTTCTGAGGCAAACAAAAACACTGTTTATTGGCGGCATTTGAAAGAACACATTTCACCCTACATAATGTGAGATTTTCAAAACTATGTTATTTTTCGTATTTGAGAAAACTTAAATTGAAATCATGATTTTTTGGCGAAACACCATCAATTAATTTGAGTAGGATTAAGATGTTGACAAGTTCTACATCGCAAAATGTTTTTCTTGATAAGCTCTAAAAGTCGTCCGAAGAAAACTTTGATGTAGAATTCGTAATATAAAAGTTAGGTCCATTTTTTTTCATGGTCACCTACACCTACCTATACATTGAATACTAATATGTTCTAATTGCAGAAAATTGAAAATTTGGATAACTGCAAAAACTTGGATACCATCAACCTATCGCATAATCATATCAACAAGATTGAAAATTGTGGCTTTGGTAAGTAAACGAAATATGGCACTCATTTTTTGGGCTTGTGCTAACGTAAAACTAATGTACACAATACTATACGCGGGACGCGACAGGATACAACACTTATTGTTTTTACAAACGTGAAAAGGATGTTAAATTTACCTTTTTAGTCGACCGGTTTCGGGCTCGATGCTGCCCATCTAAACATTCGATTTGTGAAGTGGTCGTTTGAAAGATCTAGGTTAATCTATTGTATAGTAGGGCCAAAAGTAGTAGGTCGAATTTTCGAGCGCAAATGAAATAATGTCTTCTAGAGACAATATGTATTCAGACCGCTTCGTTCGCTATCATACTGAAATGTCTTCACATATTTCATAATGTCTTCACAAAATCAGATGTCTTCAATATGAACACATGTCTTCAAACCTGGCATCTCTGGTTCGCCACAAAGTGGAAGAGAGACGAAATCGCTAGAAAAGATTGCCTGATTAATTTTCAATAACGATGATAATTTGAAATTTTCATTAATTTGTTTTTTTTACTTGCTATATGATATTAGTTAACTGTTTTTGTTTTAATTTAATTAATTAATTTATAATGAAGGAAACTTCTAATGGAAAAACGTTTATTATTTGCTCAAAAAACATGCCTATTTTTGACCAACTTACCCCGTGTGTGGGGTTAGTTGATCAATTTATTCTGAAATATAAAGACGTTAAATAAAAGAAAAATGTCGAATAATTGATTCTCTGATTATTTTTCATTGAAGGGGTAAAAGGTCAGCTCCATTGTAGTACATAATATTCTAACGCAAAACTTCGTACTACAAAGTTATAGCCAAATTTATTCAAAAATGACCAACTAACCCCGCCCTACCCTACATTCTCGTAAATGTTTACTGTCAAAATTTCAGCCGAATCGGACTCGTAGTTTTGTTTAGACCGTGTGTGGAAGCGGGCGTGTCCGCGAATTTTAGAAAAATGGAAAATATGGAAATTCCGCCGTCGCCACGGTCAAATTGGTCGAATTGCACTACGAACTGCTGCCCAATCCACCGCATTCTCCAGTTTTGGCCCCGTGCTATTTTTTTTTGTTTCCAAACTTGAAAAAGTCACTCGCCGGGCAGAAATTTGAGTCGAATGAGGATGTCATCGCCGCCGCGGAGGCCTACCTTACAGACCTCGAAAAGACGTATTTTTCAGATGGATTAATGAAGTTGAAGCATCGCTGGGTCAAGTATATCGAGCTAAAAAGAGACCATGTTGAGAAATAAATCACCATTTTTCCAAAAAAATTTGTTCTGTTTTGTAGGCTAAGTACTTATTGGACTGCCCTCGTACATGGGCAGAAAGAAAATCATCGAAAAAATGTACCAGTGGGGGGAAAGTGGTCACCCTAAGGAGCATGCTCATTTCCTGTGTTCACACACCACTACAATTTCCGTTTTTCGAAGAATATTGTAGCTGAACTTATTGTTGTTCAAGATAGCAAGCGGTTTTTATTATGAAAATTGAAAATAGTACATTTTTCATTATTGGGAAAAAAGTTGAAAAATCGAACGTTTTTTTTTAATGAGGAGGTAAGGTGGTCACCTGTGGAGGGCAAAGTGCTCACTCGCACATATCATGCTAGAAAGTATAGATTTATGCGTGATTCCTTGTCCAAATTTGTCATTATTGAAATAGTAGGTACATGTGTGGAATAAGTTTTTCATAATGATGCTTGATTTTGGTTGGGATTGCATATTTTTCCTGGGTCAAAACCACAGAAGGGACCCTTTTAAGAGCAGAAGGTGTTAAGGTATATCAGCTTTTGAAAACAGAACATTGTCAGTAGTAATCCTCCACTGACCACTTTGCCCGCATACAACAAAGTAATTTATATGCGGAATAATCGCTGAAATTTAACAAAACATCTGTTAACCTCTCCTAGAATATGTGAACAGTCGTCCAAACTGTTGATTTTTTGAAAATATCAGGTCAAATAAACTAAATTTCACTAGAACTTCCTTAAATTCGAAACGCACAAAACTACGGCCGAATGGCTACCGAGAGTGCGATTTTTGTTCTAACAGTCAACTCTCCCTAACTGGATATCCAAAGGGACCATCGAGTTAGGGAGATATCGACATACAGAACATTTTTTCATATTTTTTATGTCATAAATTATCATATATTAGGGTAAGTATCCGAATTATGGTATGAATTTTTGATTCATTCCCTTCAAGTGAAAAAAAAATCTTTCTCATATAAAAAATATTTTTTCCAGTATCTCTCAGGATGTGATAGACGGTTATATTTAACGAAAAAAATCCTTCTACGCGAATGTTAGAATTTCAACGTTGCCAGAGTTATAGAACTTTTTCTTTGTTTCGGACTCTGTTGGCTCAAACTGACTCTACATTGTACGCTACATAATCCGATTCTCTTGCTTTCATTTGAAAGATGAAAAAAATAGTACAGGATATAGTAGTGGAACATCTAAATTAGTGGATTAAAATAACATTTTGGAAGTGGAAAATTTTAATTTTTTTTTTAAATTTATAATTATTCACTTTATCCCAAGAAATCATACTAAAGGGTGTGTCACATCAAATTGCATCACGGAAAAAACGCTGTAGAAATTTAATTTTTAGGAATTATATCTTCAGCTTTCGCTTTAAAATCAGATAAGAGTGTATAGATCACGTTGGTCATGCTTCACTGTCAATTTTTCGTAAATTTGGAAAAATGTCGTCGAACGAAAAAGAGCGTCGTGAATTAATCCTGTGCACTCATTTCGAGAATCCGGAGTTGTCACATCGGGACATCGGTAAGATGCTGGGAATCGTTCAATCCACGGTCAGCAGAGTACTAAAACGATACTTCAGAACCTAACCATCGACCGGAAGGTGAAGAACGGCAAAAATGGATGCTCCGTCAGTGAAAAAGATCACAAGCGCGTAGTTAAGCAGTTTAGACGTGATCCGAGAAGTTCGGTCCGGGATGTCGCCAATAAGCTGAATTTGTCAAGTTCATTCGTCCAGCGGACCAAGCACATACAAGGTTCAGAAGGCTCCTAACCGCGACGAAAGGCAAGACATGGTGGGGAAGACGCCCAACGCGCCGAAGCTTCGCCCAATAGAGAAATATTGGGCGATTATGAAGCAGGCCCTCCGGAAG
The DNA here is from genome assembly GCF_029784135.1 of Toxorhynchites rutilus septentrionalis. Taxonomy (NCBI): domain Eukaryota; kingdom Metazoa; phylum Arthropoda; class Insecta; order Diptera; family Culicidae; genus Toxorhynchites; species Toxorhynchites rutilus. The sequence goes on from NC_073746.1 coordinate 171,090,515, forward strand.
AACCCAAAAGTTGTCAAATCGGAGGCGGACTTCAAGAGAAAATGGATTTCTGTTCAAAAAAAACTACAACCTGACGTTGTACAGAACCTTATGGACGGGGTAAAGAGGAAGGTACGAGCATACGGGCTTGGGCTCGAAGTATGAAAAATGGAAAATGCCAAAAGTTGTTTAATAGTTTTTATTTTACTGTCTAAAATTTTCAAAAGGATCGGTCTACTGGGCGAATTTCTACAGCGTTTTTTCCGTGATGCAATTTGATGTGACACACCCTTTAAACCTGATTGTTTCTATCAATTAAATTAAAGCTCTCTAACCCCTCTACAATTTGTTCTTGACGCCCAACTTCTATCTCTCCTAATTTCGCTACAATATCGATATAAACAATTCCTGATTAAAATTCAATCAAAATCTTCAAAAATAGCGATTTTTAACCCACTGTACTTATAAAAGCCACTTAAATTTCACTTTAATGTTGAAAGGTTAATTTTTCTTCTTGAAATTATTCATATTTGAATTATAAAAAAACTTTTTTTTAAAAACTGTATACAATCGAGTTCTAAATTTTACATAATCGAATCATATATAATCGAGTTTGTATATAATCGAGTTCGACCTGCATGAAGAACTAGGTTGACAAAGAAAATATTGATTAAGTATGTTATTCAAACTAAATTGTAATGATCACGCAGGAACTGTTCAATCACAAAGATATGTTCGAATAGTTTCACAGGAACACTTTCAGTTGATTTCAATATTCCAGACAATATTCTTCAGGTTTGATTTAACGTTCGAAGATGTAATTTCGACACAATCATCTGAACCTTCCTGAATATTCTTCATCTCAATAGAACTATTATCTTCAGCGTTTTTCTCAGCTTTTTCAACACTTTCCAGTATATCGGTATCTAGCATCAGATCACAGCAAATCACGTTTTGGTCCTTTTTGCACTAATTACTAAAAGACATTGAGCAATCGAACGGTATTGTACTGTCGACATCAGCAAGCTCACGACGCATTAATTATGCCAGCGGAATATCACCATCATCATTGATGAAAAATTCGGCTTCCTGAAGCCATTTTAAATAGTCTCAGATTTAACCTTATTGATTTTAGAGGGTGAAAGTATTTCAATTGCATCCAATACCGGATATCTGACGGGTCCTAGAGTGCATTAAAATACAGTAAGAATGCTAAATAACATGAAGGTTGAAAAGGACAAATATCCTCCATTTCTTGCAATCTTCTTTTAATTAATCGAACTAATTAATCGAAGATGGCGAAAGTACTGATTCAGGTTCTTGATTATGTTGAAGCCCAGCTGCTGAGCTACGAAAGTAAATCAACGAAAGTTGTGGAAAAATTGTAAACTTATCGATTTGAGCTTTGGTCGGAGAGATTTTGGGTGCGCTGTATAGTTATCAACGAACATGACTAGAGAAAAAATAGATATAAATATGATACATTATCATAACACATAATTCCAGAAATAATACCTTTCTCTTTCCATTGGAAATTTTTTGTCAAATTGTATGATCCATTCCTCAAAAAGCATTAAGGCCATCCAGACCTTGGTATTGTTCTCGTATATCACTGGTAATGACTTCTTCTTATTGAAACATTATGGGTTTTTACTCTTTTTATTGATCAGCAACGGTAGTTTATCGCTCCCGTCCATGTTGGTTGTGCTTTAAAGTTGGGAATACCCAGTTCCTGGACAAATTCGCAAACCATATCCCGAAGAATAGAACCTGAGACAGGTAAAATATTCTCTCTGGCTTGATAAGACAAAAATCCATTGACCGCTCCAGCTTTTCGATTCCGACCAACCTTATATGCTTTTGGTCTAGATTAAATTTTCCATTCCGATTCCATTTTTACTTTAGTTTGAATAGTGGGTATCAACAAAAGTGGAAATTAGTGGAAATTATTTGCAGCTTGAGACCCCTTCCGTCCATACTTTTCGACCTGCTCGATGATGCTCAAACGTTACGCAATGGTTGGCGTTTTGATTGTTCGCTTGAAAGGTTTCTAGTGGTTTTCCATACTTGAAAAGAAATTGTTTGATGACACGAATACTCCGTCTTCACTTTCAAGAGCAATTGAAATCAGAGGTAATAACGCACAAAAACATGTACGCGAAAATCAATCGAGTTAGGGAGGTGAAAATCCATGGAAAAATTAATCAAAACCCATCGAGTAAGGGAGGCATCGAGTTAGGGAGGTATCGAGTTATGGAGAGAAGAATGCTGGTAAAATCGAAGGTGCCATGAAATCCATCGAGTTAGGGAAAATATCGAGATAAAGAACATCGAGTTAGGGAGAGTTGACTGTATTTACATTTTGATATGTGACAGCTCCACTGAAATACAAGGTGACTCAAACGTCAAGAAATTTTTCAAATATAGGGTAACTATCAATACAGTGCCAATAGTCAATATTTATACTACCAAACAATCAGGTCACTTTACCCCCACGTGACCTCTTTGCCCCCACTCCCCCTACTGCGAAACTGAAAGTAGCAATGTACTTGAAAGCTGCTTCTAAATATATTACAAGACAGAGAATTACAAAATATAATCTATATACAGTGGTGGCTCTATAATTAGCACAATCCATGTTTAAATGAAATAAATAAATAAACAACCTTGTAGTTAATATTATATTTTTAATAACCACATATAAGAAATAATTTATATTTATTTTTTTTATCCCATTTATTTATTCATTAGGCTCAATAGCATTTTATCTGTAACAGAGCCGGTTTTTTTTTATCGTGTACATGTACATATGTTTATGTTTCTATAAATTGTAAATTACACAGTAGTAGTAGTAGTCATTTAGGCGTTAGGTTTTCTGTTCCATTACATTATGGTAAATTACAATGTAGTAGCCATTTAGGCGTAAGGGTATTCTATCTGTTCTTCCATTGTTCAGCAGACCGGACAGCAGAGACAGTTGATATTGATCATTGTTGGGTTATTTATAGAACTGCAGCCCGATGTTTCTTGCAGAGCAGAGCAGTTGTATGGATGAATCGATCTTTGTTCCTCCGTGAATCCATCTCCATTGCTGATGTTTGTTGCGTGGACGTAGTTATTCTATAACAACACAAAGATGGTCAATTGTGGGCCCTGAGTTTGAACCCACGATCGATCGTTTAGTAAGCGAACGCGTAACCATGTGGCTACGAAGACCCCCTATATATATATATATATATATATATATATATATATATATATATATATTTATTGTCAATTTGAATATATTAAATCCTTTTTACAAATAAAAACCAAATATTGATTGGCCTCATAATTTTATTTTTTTTTCCAAAATATATATTTTTATAAAGGCTCGTATGGCGTTAGCCTCACGGGCCGGGAGTTCAATACTTTGACCATTTTTCTTATTATCTATGTTAGTAATATGTAACCGATTACTCGCGGTTGGCTCGAGGTTAGTATTACAAGTGTTTTCGTAATTGGGATGTTGCTGTCTCCAATGCTCTGTACGTGTGCCCGACACGGGATACTTCCTATTGGGATGCAGCTGACCATTAATCAGCAACGCCCCCTAGTCTGTACCTCATATCTAGCGTGGTGCGTCTTTCTCGACTCGAGGAATCCAGGATAGAATGGTCACTAGCCGGCGCAATCATCAGTTCGTGTAGAGTTGTCATGAGCGGTACAACCTTTGGCTCTTGTTGAATGATCTGTGGACTGCACAACCTTCGGCCCGTGTGTCTGTAAAGAGTGTGTGTATGTATTGCCGCGACTAAGTAAAAGTTTATCGAACGGATGGGAGGGATATGAAACGGGGACACAACGAAGGATTCATCATTAAACGTTGACATCGGCGTTTCTGAGAAACAGGTATAGATGAAGCAGAAGATCAGGATCACGGCTACCTAAGATATCCCGGACGGGGATCTCCGATTGTCTGCCTTGTGCTCTCAGTGCTCTAGAGAGCTGAGAGCGAGCAGTATGGAACCGGATACACGACCAGACAACATGCTCGATGTCGTGGTAGCCATCGCCACAATCACAAAGATTGTTTGCTGCGAGTCCAATGCGATAGAGATGCGCGTTTAGGTTGTAGTGATTGGACATAAGCCGAGATATCACGCGAATGAAATCACGACCTACATTCAATCCCTTGAACCATGCCCTCGTCGAGACCTTAGGGATAATCGTGTGTAACCAACGACCGAACTCATCTCCACTCCACATGCGCTGCCAACTTACGAGCGTGTACTGACGAGGAATGTGGAAAAATTCATTATAAGCAATTTGCCTTTCAAAAAGAGTGCCTTCTAAAGCGCCCACCTTAGCTAGCGAGTCCGCTTTCTCATCCCCCGGAATCGAGCAATGAGAGGGAACCCATGCTAAGGTAATCTTGAACAATTTTTCGACCAAAACACTCAATAGTTGTCTTATTCTTGTTAGGAAATAAGATGAGCGTTTATCAACCTTCATTGAGCGGATTGCCTCTAATGAGCTGAGACTGTCTGAAAAAATAAAATAATGGTCGATGGGCAATGTTTCAATGATCTCCAGTGCGTAGTATATCGCACTCAGTTCAGCAACATACACGAAACAAGGATCATTGAGTTTGAAAGAGGCACTGGAATTTTCATTGAAGATGCCGAAGCCAGTGGACCCGTTTATGAATGAACCGTCAGTAAAGAACATTTTATCAGATCCAACTTTCCCATATTCTGCCGAAAATATCGGCGGAATAGAATCGGAGCGTAGGTGATCTGGGATTCCATGGATTTTTTGTCGCATGGACAGATCAAAAATGACAGAGGAATTGCAGAAGTAAGGGAAGCAAACTTGGTTGGAGATGCCTGGTGAAGGGTGCACGTCGTGGGTAAGGTACTCATGGTATAAAGACATAAAACTTGACTGAGGAATCAGTTGGAGTAGATTTTCGAAGTTATCAATCACCAATGGATTCATGATCTTGCAACGGATGAGAAATCTGTAGGATAATTCTGTGAACCGAAGAGTAAGCGGGGGTACTCCTGCCAAAACTTCGAGACTCATCGTATGTGTCGAATGCAAACACCCCATTGCTATACGCAAGCAACGATATTGTATTCTCTCCAGCTTGAGAATATGAATCCTGGCAGCTAATCGGAAGCAAAAACTGCCATATTCTAACACTGATAATATCGTTGTTTTGTATAACTGAATGAGGTCTCCTGGATGGGCACCCCACCATGTTCCGGTTATTGTTTGGAGAAAATTGATTCTTTGCTGGCATTTCTGTTTCAAATACGCAATGTGTATTCCCCAGGTACATTTAGAGTCAAAATATACTCCAAGGTATTTGAAAAACATCGAGTGCTTGATCGTTTTGCCGGATAGGTGAAGCTGGAATTGGGCGGGTTCGTGCTTCCTAGAAAAAACGACCATTTCGGTTTTCTCCGTAGATAATTCGATACCCAGCTTGAGAGCCCACGTGAACAGGTTGTTCAGGGTATCTTGCAAGGATTTTTGCAGAACGGCGGGATTAGTACCCGTGATGGAAATAACTCCATCGTCTGCAAGTTGTCTTAGCGTGCAGTCTCTAGTTAGACAATCATCTATATCATTGACGTAAAAACTGTACAAGAGGGGGCTTAGGCAGGAGCCTTGTGGTAGGCCCATAAAACTGTATCGAGAAGATTTCAAGCTGCCATGATTGAAAAACATGTGCTTTTCTGACAGTAAATTGTACAGGAAATTATTCAGAATTGGTGAAAGTCCACGATTATGAAGTTTCTCTGAGAGAATTTCCATGGAAACTGAATCAAATGCCCCTTTGATATCGAGAAAAACGGAAGCCATTTGTTCTTTGCGAGCAAATGCGATTTGGATTTCAGAAGATAGCAGCGCGAGACAATCAATGGCCCTTTACCTCGGCGGAAGCCAAACTGCGTATTTGACAGCAAATTGTTCGCTTCAACCCAATTGTCCAAACGAAGTAGAATCATTTTCTCTAACAATTTACGAATACAGGATAACATTGCAATCGGCCTATACGAGTTGTGATCGCAAGCCGGCTTGTTGGGTTTCCGTATGGCTATCACTCTCACTTGTCTCCAGTCATGCGGGACAATATTCAGCTCCAGAAACTTGTTGAACAAGTTCAGCAAACGCTGTTTTGCCAAGTCGGGAAGATTCTTCAACAAGTTGAATTTAATCTTGTCCGACCCCGGAGCTGAATTGTTACATTGCGATTGAGAATTCCACCATCGAAAAATTCTTATAGTCGCATTGGAGCGGAATGTCGCGTACGACGCTTTGTGCAGGAACGGAATCGGGACAAACCTTTCTTGCAAATTTGAATATCCAACGGTCAGAGTATTCCTCACTTTCATTTGAATGGTTCCAGCCACGCATTCTCCTAGCCGTATTCCAAAGAGTGCTCATAGCAGTCTCCCTTGACAAACCATTGACGAACTCCCGCCAATATCCACGCTTTTTTGCTTTAATCAGACCTTTTAGTTTGGCTTCTAGAGCTTGGTACTTTCGAAACCATTCCACTAATCCAGTTTTCCTGAATTTTTTGAAAGCGGATGATTTTTCAAGGTAGACCTTTGAACACTCCTTGTCCCACCAAAGTGATGGAGGACGACGTCGTAAAGTGGTAGCAGGAACACGTTTCTTTTGAGCTTGAAGTGCGCTTTCGTAAATCAAACTCGATATAAAATTATACTCTTCGAGTGGAGGAAGTTCATGCATTGAAACAAGTGCTTCAGATATTATTTCTGCAAATTTTCTCCAGTCAATATTTTTCGTGAGGTCATACGCAATATCGACTGACTCACGAGAACCTGATTCATTGGCGATCGATAAAATTATTGGCAGGGGGTCACTACCGTGGGGATCTTGGATTACCTTCCACGTGCAATCCAGGGATAACGAAGAAGAGCAAAGTGATATGTCTAGCATGCTTGCCCGTGCAGGAGGGTTGGCTATTCTAGTTGCTTCCCCAGTATTCAAAACTGTCAATTTGAAGTTGTCACACAGATCATAAATCAAAGTGGCACGGTTGTCATCGTAGAGTGAACCTCATGCTGTTCCATGGGAGTTGAGGTCACCTAAGATTAGCCGCGGCTCCGGCAGTGCCTCGATGATATCAAAAAACTGATGGCGGCCAACCATAGTTCTTGGAGGAATATATATCGAGGCAATGCAGAGGCCTTTGCCATTGATTTGTGTCTGGCAAGCGACAACTTCAATGCCTGTCATCGATGGGAGAGTGACTCTATAGAAGGAGTGGCATTTTTTGATCCCCAATAGTACGCCACCAAACGAGTCATTTCGATCGAGGCGAATAATGTTGAAATCGTGGAAATTCAGTTCGTCGGCTGAAGAATGTTTCACAGAGGGAAAATACATCACAGTTAGAACTATGAATTAAAAATTTAAATTGATCTAGTTTAGGGATGATGCTTCTGCAACTCCACTGTATTACAGTGGTCAAATCCTTGACCTCTTGCACTGAATCAGGCATCGAGAGAAATGAACGCTGCTAAAAAACCACATTTTTCTTTCAAAAATGTTCTCACAATCGGAAGCAAACATAATACTATGCTTTTAAGAGGGTCATTTATATTTAAAGCATTTAAAATGTTGTCCACCAGGTCAGAAAGCGCAAGCAAGCCAGATTGTGGCTGTTGCCTCGATCGCGAAAAAGGAACAGACGTGTTGGGCTCTGCTCCGGGAAGTGCTGAGGACCCCTGGTGCGTAGAAGAACCGCTTAAACCAGGAGGTACTTGCTTCGGTCTATTCTCAGCACGTTCGATACGAGGTTTCATTCCAACTTGGGAAGTTTCGGTCTTCTTTCTGGGGAGTGATGGAAAAGAAGTAATTTTTCTTTTCCTAATGGCACCCTGCGATGTACCGGAACTTCCTGCATTGGAAGCGTCAGCAACAGGCTCGTCGTTCTGCAGAATGGAGTAGGGATTGTCCTGAGTCGTTGAGGCGGAACTCTTAAGCATTTCTGCATAAGTCCGCTTGGAACGTTCCTTTAAGGAACGCTTGAGTTTTTCCCCTCGTTGTATGTACACCGGGCATTGAGAAAGATCATGGGGGGCCCCGTCGCAATGAAGACACTTGCGCTCTTTTGCGCAAGAAGTCCCATCATGACTCTCTCCACAATCTGCGCAACGTTGTTTATTGCAACAATAGGCGGCCGTGTGACCGAGTTGCATACATTTGTTGCATTTCATTACCCGGGGTACAAACAACCGAACAGGTAAACGAAGAGCACCTATTGCAACGTAGTTTGGAAGAGCGGAACCCTCAAATGTCACTCGAAAAGAGTTTGTCCGATTGAGAACTCGTTTGTCATTTTTAAGTGACACAGACTTCAGTCGATCGCATTCAAGAATCTTCACACTTTTAAGTGAGGAATTCTTGAAGCGACCGACACCATCGAGTATCTCTTTTCGAGTCAAACCCTTTTCGTTTATTACACCGTCTATTTCAACGTTGCAACAGGGTACGTATACGCGATACTCAATCGCAAAGAGATCACAGCGCGTTATTGCATTCGCTTGGGTCCTGCAAGAGACGACAACTCGTAATTTGTCTGGCCCCATCCGAGTAATTTCAGTAACTTTGGAAAATTTCTGCGTTAGTTCTTTTGAGATGCGAATGACATTAAGAGGTTTTGATTTTCGTCTAAAGTATACAATGAATGGACCTTTGAATCCCTCCGGGTATTCCTTTAGACAAAAATCATGTTTTTCATCAATTTCCTCATCTTCAGAACTTTCTACTACATACACAGAATTTTCCTCCTCAACGTCTGCTTCATCCTCCTGCTCTTCAGGAGGTGGGTCAGCATCAGAAACATTCAATGACGTGGATGGGAGATCCTCCCCGCCCTCAGCCATAATAATGAATTAGTCACCTGTTCGATGTGAACAGTGTAGAATAATAATAAAAAATAGAAAAAAATAAATGAGTAAATAAATTATATTTGTATTCAAGGTATATATAAATTATATTTATTTCAATTTTTTATTGTATAAAATTCGAAAATGAAAAAAAGTTTCAACAAAAGTTCAACGGTAATGTAAGAAAAATGTACACCCCTAATGCCAACGCTTGCCGATTTGGTAAATACAATGTTGGACAATGGTGTAAATCGTACACAGGAGGTTGAAGGAATGATATATGGAACAATAGAAAAATAAACTTCTACTTGCCGCTGCTGTGTAGCGTGTGATGAATGTGTGTTGATCTGAACTGGATCCTCAGCGTCTCGATCGTGCACCACTTTTATTTGAGCTCGCTTCACTCGCAAGCACTGATGAAAAAAAGCACAATATAGATCTGCGTGAAAAAAAACACCGTTATTGGATCGATTCTCAAACTTGTCCGATCAGCTCGCGAGTTCTCGAAGAATGATAACATAATTAACACAGCTTAATTTTGATGGAGGAAAGGATACGATAATATAATAATATTTATCCTCTAAGATTAGTATTTAGTGGGGAACCCTTTCTGAGCAAGAAATGCTTCCAATCGCTGCGGTAGGCTTCCAACGAGTCGTTGCATTTTTGATTAGGGATGCTATACCATCCTTCTTGGATAGCCTCTCAAAGTTTGATCATAATTTTTGTTTTTTTTTAAGATTGATATGTTCCTCTACGTCGTTCCATAAGTTTTCAATGGGATTGAGATCAAGACTTTGAGGTGGTCAAGCTAAAACATTGATATGCTGATCCAAGAGCCATTGCTCCACAAGTTTGGAAGTATGCTATGGCTCATTGTCGTGCATGAAAGTCCATCTCAATGGAAGGTTGTCCTCAGCGTTCCACACGTTTGTAGAGATTTTAATCCATTTGATCCATCGATCTTTGCAATAGAGCCTACGCCGTGCCAAGAGAACTTTGCCCACACCATCATGCATGCGGTATATTTAGGTTTAGGCTGTCGCTTAGGTGGACGCCACACGTAACGTTTTCCATCGGATCCAAATCTGTTGAATTTAGATTCATCGCTCCACAATACAAGTTATCACCAGACCCACGAAGCTATGATTCGCTAGCAAATAAACAAAACACCCCCGGCAATCATCACGCGAGCAGCGTGCAGAATCCCAGAGCACATTTTCTGCTGACTCAGATCAGCGCATATATTCTTCGAATCAGAGACGATAGCTTTAAGTATACAAATCAAAAATGTAAACCAAATCGAGAAGAATAAAGTGCAGTTTTATCGAGAACTCCGAGTAGAGCGGTTGGTTTTTTTAAAAAGCCGAAATACCGCAAGGAATCATAATTGGCGCCCGAAGTCGGGACCCTTAGCAACTGATAAGTAATTACGAAGACATCTTTAGCTGCCTCCCGCTGGGAGAATTCAACATCCGGACCCAGAGCCATCTTCAATCAAGTTGAGGATTTGCGTTGTTGGAGCGCGACAAGGTGCGCTAAGGAGGAATCCAACAACCCGTAGCAAACAAGGACTATCTGGACCTAGGCGATTGTCCCGCGGCACGAGACGAGGTGCATCCAATTAATATTATTGTGAGTATAATATTAACCCCCGAGAAAGAAATTAGTTTTAAGCTAAAATAACAATTTTAAACGCGATCACGCCTACTAACAACACAGTGGTAAGCCCGGACCCACCGTAAGCGAACCACTAGAATATCACAAAGTGTTTGTACTAATTCAAACCGATCAACCAAATAATTACCGCGAGTGAACAAAAAATTAAAACTTATTAAACGCGATTACGCCTACTAATAGCACAGTGGTGAGCCCGGACCCAACGTAAGCGAGCCACTAAAATATCACAAAGTGTTGAACTAACCCAAATCGAACCAAACAAAAAAAAACCCCACGCGAGTGCAAGTGCTAGTTTATAAGCTAACAAAAATGGCTGAACCTATTCCAATTATCAGACCAGTGCGTCTGCTCCCACCATCCAATCCAAATCCAAATCCAAATCCAGATCCAATTCCAAATCCTAATCCAATCCAAAATCCACGGTTCGTGATCGACCGAAATATCGGATTCGAGGACCGAGGTAAAATTCCTCAAATAGTGAGAGACCTACCCGAATTCAATGGAAATCCACGAGATTTGAGCCAGTGGATGCTAGACGTAGAAGATGTATTGGAACTTTTTGTGGACCTCAGGGACACATTCCAATATTATCTCCTCATTAAAACAATTAGGAGGAAAATTAAGGGCGAAGCCAACGACGCTCTTATCACCAGTAATACTCCTACCCAATGGGAGAGTATTAAAGAGGTGTTAAAACTCTATTACGCTGATAAAAGGGATCTTATGACCCTTGACAATCAGATGAAATCTTTAATGCGTAATAAATCTGAAAGCCTTGAGAGTTATTACAGCAGAGTAAGAGAGCTTGTGACTCTCATCAGTTCCGCCATTTCAATGGATGATCAATGGCGTGGAAATGAAATTATTCTAATGCGATTATACAACCAAATTGCACTTGATACCTTCATAAGAGGACTCGGAGACCCACTCTCCAGATTTTGCAAAAATTTCAGACCGCAGAGCTTAGCACAAGCTTACAGCTACTGCGTTGACTATTTAAACCTGGATGCGCGCAATGCTCCAGTAAACATGCCTACTTGGCACCCTATTCCAAGTGCAGCTCCTAAACAAACTATTGCATTGCCCGGTTTTGATAGGAGATATTCAGGAAAGCCTCCACTTCCCCCACGTCAAAACACAATTCAAAATACTCCACAGCGCATGCAACCTAATGTATTTGCACCAAACAGAACTTTTGTCCCAGCTCAACCCCGTCCCGAGCCAATGGACACAAGCACCATTCGTACTCAACATGTGAATTATGGCAATCGGCCAGTAGCTCAACGTAGAGGGCCAAGCAATTCCATGAGAGCACACGATCCCCATGCTAAAAGATTAGCACACACATTAGAAGAAAAGTTAGACCCTTCTGAATACGAAAAGTGGTATGATGAGCAAATTAAAACAAACAATGAATTTTTCAACGAAGAAAATTATTCAGAACCATTAGAAAACTTAAATTTAATTGATGATGAAACTTCTGAAGAGCCAATTGAGTCAAAAGAAACTGAAACCAATTTTTTAGAGAACACAGATTGGGTAGCGAAATGGTTCGATTAAAGAACATTTCCCCGCTTCCGTTTATTAAAGTTCCCACTACAAAAGGTTACATGAAACTATTAATCGATTGCGGAGCAAATATAAATATAATTTCGAAAAAATGGGCACCCAATTCTGGCAAGAAAATTTTCAAAATTCCTCAGCAACCTGTCAAAGGAGTTATAATGTTATTTCTGAAGTTACCCATCTTGCAATTTTTTCACCAGTGATCGAAGACACTTACGAATTTTCAATTTTTGACTTCCATACATTTTTTGATGGAATTATAGGTACAGGTATAATCTTCACCAAGCTTTTCAACCTTATCTCAAATCAAGAAATTCTGCAAGTATTCGGTAGAAACCATACATTAAACATTCCTATCCATTTTTATACTCCTACTCCTACACCCAGGAAAATAAACTCCGTAACTGTTACAGAAAAAGTCAGACTCAATCACCTTACTGAACAAGAAACTTCAAAGCTAATACCCATTCTGAAAAAATATAATGGAATTTTCCATAACCCTAAAAGCACCCTTTCATGTGCCACAAATGTGAAATGTGACATTCGCACTACTGACGATTTACCAATTCATCAAAAAACATACCCCTATCCCATGGCCTATAAAGATGAAGTGGACAAGCAAATGAAAAAACTTATCGAATCAGGAATTATAAGACCTTCTAGATCACCCTGAAATTCCCCAGATTGGATCGTTCCTAAAAAAATGGATGCCTCTGGAGAAAAAAAATTTCGACTCGTTATTGATTACAGGAAGCTGAATCAGAAAACGATATCTGACAGGTATCCAATGCCTGAGATTTCAAATATTTTAGACCAACTAGGAGGAAACAAATACTTTTCAACTCTTGATTTGGCATCAGGATTTCATCAAATAAGGATGAATCCTAAAGATGTAGAGAAAACCGCTTTTTCGGTCAATTATGGAAAATACGATTTCATTCGTATGCCATTTGGCCTCAAAAACGCTCCCGCTATTTTTCAGAGAGCGATGAACGATGTGTTACGTGAGCACATTGGCAAGCGCTGCTACGTTTATATCGATGACGTAGTTGTATTCGGAAAAGATCTCAACGAGCATAATGAAAATTTGAAAATTGTGTTGCAAACTTTGGAAAATGCAAACCTGAAAGTTCAATTAGATAAATCGGAATTTCTCCACACTTCGATTGAATTTCTAGGGTATATTATTTCAGACAAGGGCATTAAACCCAACGAAAAGAAGATAGAGGTAATCAAAAATTTTCCCGAACCGAAAAATTAAAAACAGTTGAGAGGATTTTTAGGTCGTGTTGGGTACTACAGGCGATTCGTTAAAGATTTCGCTAAGATAGCGAAACCACTAACAAATCTTTTGAGAGGGGAGAGAAACCCTGATTCTAAAAAACAAATAAGCCTTAATCAAGATGAAATTAAGTGTTTTGAACAAATGAAAATGATTCTTACAAGTAATGACGTGCTCATTTATCCTGATTTTACTAAACCATTCCTTATTACAACAGACGCATCAAACTTCGCTGTTGGCGCTGTGTTGAGTCAAGGTGAAATTGGCAAAGATAAGCCAATCCACTTTGCATCCCGAACTTTGAACAAAGCTGAGGAAAATTACTCAGCTACCGAGAAAGAGATGCTAGCCATCTATTGGGCACTTAAAGTTTTCAGAAATTACATTTATGGACAGAAATTTAAAATTTCATCGATAAATTCAGTAAATATGGACGCATGGTACCGATACGATCTCGTAACGCGACTCATGTGGAAAAAGGAATGTGGACCACACTCACATCCCATGTAGTTCCGGAGTCAATTGTAGTTGACAACGAAAGAGGTCTTCAATCTCCAAACATTCGTGGTTGGATGGCTGAGTTAAACATTCAGGTATATCGGACACCAATCCACAAGTCAGAAGTCAACGGTGCAGTAGAACGGTTTCATTCTACCGTCATAGAATTGTACCGAATTCAAAAACAACTTTCTCCCGACACAAGAGTTAGAAATCTCATTCAAACAGTCATTGAAAAATACAATAACACCATTCACTCCTCTACATCCATGACACCCAAAGAAATTGTATTTGGTAAAACGAGGAACCCAAACCAACAGATCGACCCCGACAAATTAGAAGAAATAAGACAAAAACAATACGATGAAATTTTGGCAAATTTGACAAAAACACAGCAAACTCAATTAACGACATTTAACAAAAACAGAATTGAACCACCCGAACTCGAAATAGGTAAAGAGGTGTTCGTGAAGGACAAAATAATAAGAGCTAAGCATAAACCAAAATTTAAAAAACACTATGTTCAACAAAATAAAAATGTTACATTTAGAAACGAACAAAATTCGAAATAACATAAATCTAATGTAAAAAATATTAATATTAACTGATTACAGGTTACCCCTTGTTCTGGGCCAAAACATTGAAATTCACAACGTAAACGAAGAACCAGTGGCGATAGTAAAGATAGGAGAAGCAAAAATTATAGAAGGATATCAGAAATATGTTCATGCGATTAGCATAACAGCAATAGAATTATCAATATCAAAAATGGAAACACACCTCTCGACAATTCACATTAGTTATCCCGACTTAAACAGATTATTTGATCATAAAGTGAACGATCTGAAAGATCGTATCGAACAACTCAAACCAAAGACGAGACAGAGACGATGGGACGCATTAGGACGAGCATGGAAATGGATGTCCGGCTCACCAGACGCTGATGATTTACGATTAATAACTAATGAAATAAATGCAGCTGTAGACAATAGCAACAAACAAATCTTAATAAACGATGAGATGTTCGGTAATCTGAATAATTTGACAGAAGCAATAAATGAACTAATTAAGGCAGAATCAAAAAGCTCTACACTAGCAATAGAAAAAGCCCAGATAATAAATCTAATTTTGAGCCTAAACATCTTAAACGATCAAGTATCAGCAATTCAAGAATCAATAGCATTTGCCAAAGTAGGAATAGTTAATTATAAATTACTATCCACGGATGAAATCAGACAAATAGATGAAACTCTCAGTAAACAAGGCCTACACACAGAACTCCTCGAAGAAGTGCTCAACCTCGCGAAGGTGACCATTGGAACAGACAACGAGATACTGCTTTACGTAATCAACGTACCTACATTTTACCCACAAAACTATGATGATATTAGAATTGAGGCAATCTTCAAGAAATCAGAACGCATCCAACTAAAGGGAAATAACTACATCAAAGGATCTACAGAACTTTTACTCCAGAAAAACCCATGTAAACGATTTGGCAATTGGAGCCTTTGTTACAGATCAGACCTATAAGATGTTTCCGAAGACAGATGCATTTCTAAAATAGTCAAGGGAATATAAAGCAGATGCACATATGAACACGTTTCTACACATCCACCTACAGTCCAACTGAGCCCGACGACGGTGCTCCTTAACGACATCAATAACACTCTACATAACACGTGCGGAATTACCGATAGAAACCTGACCGGCTCTTTCATCATCGTATATCGAAACTGTTCAATAACAATTGAAAAGTACAAGTATGCTAACAATATCATCAGAACAATCAATCAACGAATCTTCATCCCATCCACAAGTTTGATAGTGATGCAAGAAAGTGTAGAAAACAAAATTGACGTCCACTCACTTCACCAACGACAACACCAGCATCTTAAATATTTGGAACATCTCAAGTCAGAGACAACCGTGCATAGTTGGTCTCTCATAGGAGGATTTTCATTTTCATTTACGTCCATAATCCTCATCATAATTTTCATTCTGATCAAACTTCGATCCCAAGGCACAGTAGTTCAAATCAACCAAAAGAATGAATCAACGGATCCCATAGAAGCAGTAAACACGCAGTACTATCAACCGGCATCTTCATATTTAGCCAAACCAGCAGTTTAACGTTGACCCAGGAGGTTCAACACTCAAAGGTAGAGTAGTTATCACCAGACCCACGAAGCTATGATTCGCTAGCAAATAAACAAAACACCCCCGGCAATCATCACGCGAGCAGCGTGCAGAATCCCAGAGCACATTTTCTGCTGACTCAGATCAGCGCATATATTCTTCGAATCAGAGACGATAGCTTTAAGTATACAAATCAAAAATGTAAACCAAATCGAGAAGAATAAAGTGCAGTTTTATCGAGAACTCCGAGTAGAGCGGTTGGTTTTTTTAAAAAGCCGATATACCGCAAGGAATCATAATTTACATTCCGCCAAAATGTAGCCGGTTTGTTTCTGAAGTTTCTTGCAAAATGAAATCGGGTTTTTAAGTTCTTTTTGGAGACTAAAGGTTTGTGCTGAGTAACACAACCTCGCAGACCGCTCTCGTTCAGCCCTGATCTCCGGGGTACAAGATGCTCCTTGGCCCATCTTGGTTATCTACCCAACAATAAAAACAATGGGTTTGCATGCAGAAAAATAGAAAGTAAAACGTAGATTACGAAAATCACCTTTTTTTGTCCTAACTTTATTTTTCTGCGATTTCTGAGGCACTGAAACTTATTTTTTGAACGACCCTCGTACCAAATTTCCCTAATTAATTTTAGAAGAAAAACTGTTTGTGCTAGTCACTATTTAAAGCCCTAAAAGGCAAATGGCACCTAACATGCAGCTGTCAATCACTTGTTCGTCAAACAAACCCATACATCAAAACAACTACATATAGGGTTGGGGAAAAAGAAATGTTGTATTTCTGATCGAGATTTGACGCTTTATTTAACATATTTAAAATTATCCAATTTAGTTCAAGTATGCGCCATTTTGTTCGCAAACTTGTTGCCATTTAGAAGGCAACTTCATTATCCCCCCCTTACAAACACCCCCCCCCCTTCTTGTTCGCAGAAAACTCAGACAGTTTTCGCAAGCCTCTCTTGAGGCCAACTTAGTATCACAAAGAGCGTTTTGCATGGATCGGATAATAACTTGGAGCCAGGTCCGGACTATACGGTGGGTGCAATAGGACATCCCATCCGAGCTCCCGTAGCTTCTGGCGGGTCATCAAAGATGTGTGAGGCCGAGCGTTGTCTTGGTGGAAAACAACACCATTCATATTGATTATTTCTGGCCGCTTCTGGTCAATCGCCTGCTTCAACCAGTCAAGCTGCTCACAGTAGAGAACCGAGTTGAGGGTCTGGCCATAGTTGAGTAGCTCATAGTGGATGATTCTCTTCCTATCCCACCAAACACACAGCAAAACCTTCCTGGCCGTCAATCCGGGCTTGGCGATGGTTTGGGCCGGCTCACCACGCTTCGACCACAACTTTTTTCGCTTCAGGTTGTCGTACGTCAAAATGGGTCGAGTTCGTTCCGTTTCAGCAGTGCATCGCAGGCCTTGATTCGGTCTAAAAGATTCTTTTGCGTCAACTCGTGTGGCACCCATACATCCAGTTTTTTTTGGAATCCAATCTTCTGCAAATGGTTCCAAACCGTTTTATGGTCTATAACCAGTTCCTGGCCAATCGAGTGAGTGCTCACATGCCGGTCTACTTGGATGATTTCTACGATTTTATCGGTTTCCCCGACGATTGGCCTACCAGTACGGGGTGTATCTAGGACAGCCACTACACCAGAACGAAATCGATCGAACCAACGCTGTGCTGTGCGAATCGTTACAGTATCGGGTCCATAAACTACACGAATTTTTTCGGCCGCCTTCGTTGCAGTTTTACCTCGCAGGTAGTAAAAACGTAAAATATGGCGAATTTCTTGCTTGGTGGACTCCATCTTTGACGCGCTATAACTTGAGACTGAAAAGAACAATCACAACACTGTCGAAAAAAAACTTGTAGCACAGTCGTCATCTGTCGTCTTTAAATAGCCGTATAGTATGACCCGATGCGATAAGTACAACACAAGATATGTTTAAGTGTTGCCATATATTGACAATAAACGACATTTCTTTTTCCCCAACCCAATATTATGCTTCACAAAGACAGCTTGGATGGCTATTTGAGCACCTGCAGATTATCGGTTTCGGATAGGATCAATATAGACTCTAGAGAGGAAAACCTGCAAAGGACACTCTTTTTTTTATCCCATTTATTTATTTATCAGGCTCATTAGCATTTTAGCTGTTACAGAGCCGGGTTTTGATCGTGTACATGTACATATGTTTATGTTTCTATAAATTGTGAATTACACAGTAGTTAGTAGTAGCCACTTAGGTGTTTAAGTTTTCTGTTCCATTACATTATGGTGAAGTACACAGTAAAAGCCATTTAGGCGTAAGGTTATTCTTTCTGTTCTTCCATTGTTCAGCAGACCGGACAGCGGAGACAGTTGATATTGTTCATTGTTGGGTTATTTATAGAACAACAGCCCGATGTTTCTTGCAGAGCAGAGCAGTTGTATGGATGAATCGATCTTTGTTCCACCGTGGATCGATTTCCATCGCTGATGATGGTTGCGTGGACGTAGTTATTCTATAACAACACAAAGATGGTCAATTGAGGGCCCTGAGTTTGAACTCACGATCGATCGCTTGGTAAGCGAACGCGCAACCAAGTGGCTACGAAGACCCCCTAAAGGACACTCTTCATCCCTGAAGTTTTGAAATCGATGGTGCTTCGTTGATCAGAATTTTTGGAAACAAACATAGACTTACTAAAAATATACCAGACTTTATAGAATAGAATAGGAATGGACTTATACACACAATTTCGAATGTAATATTTCAGAAACTCTACCGGTGCTGAATACGCTCAACATATCGCACAATTATTTGAAGTCGGCTGAGAGTTTGGAGCATCTTATATTGTGTCACAACATCTCGGTCTTGGATATCTCCCATAACCGTATCGATGATCTTGCCGTTGTGAAGGTTGGTCTATAAAAATATGGTTAGTGAACTCAACATTTGCAAAACTAATACATTTACAGGTTTTGGCCGATATGAGAGAACTGCGTGTACTGACGATGACTGGTAATCCGGTAGTTAACATCATACCGGCCTACAGAAAAACTTTAATTCTTGAATGCGTAAGGAAACAGTATATTGAAATAAGATGGTTTATGAAGTGTCGTTAACTTTTTACAGAAAAACCTTACCTATCTTGATTCTCGACCTGTATTTGATCGTGATCGGGCATGTGCTGTCGCATGGTTTGTAAAGTTGAATTTTGTTTTTAATTTGCTGCATTCACCAATTTTATGGATTCTAGGAAGCGTGGTGGACATGAAGAAGAGCGAAAAGAGCTTCAGCGCTGGAAAAGGGAGGAACAGAGGAAAATTCGAAGAAGCATCAATGGTAATATCCTCATAGATTTTTCCTTAATGCATATCATCTGGGTACCATACTTTACAGCAACCCTGCGAATGCGTCACCGTGGTGATGGCGAACCCGAGCTTGTAAGTGCGAGTGATGATGATATTTGATCGGAGCCCATGTTGAAAAGGGTTTTTTTCATATTGTAGTTGAGAACCAGCAGTGACGAAGAAGATAGCACGCCCAGGAATGGTAAAAAATGTGCTTCAATTGTGGAGATTGAACCGAAAAGCAACGAACAAGCATGGAACGAGGTTGAACAAATTCTTTGCAAATCTTCAGCTGCTGCCGGATCTCATGGTGTTTACCAAAGGTTTGCATCTAACAGAGGTGGGGGGATCGAAGATGAAGTGGATCAGGCAAATGACGATAGTGATAGTGATATAAACGAGGTTCATGGAAGCAAAAAAGTGTTGGAGGATTGTCAATCAGTAAAGAAACTTATTGAAGAAATTGTTCCCGCTGAAGAAGGGTGCATAAACGACAGTGCTGAGAAGATGACTGACGATACTTTTGTCTTGTCTACGGCATACCAAGGAAATAAGAGGAAGCTTATTGAAGAGATTACATCCGACCATGAAGAGTACGTGCCAACCAATGATACACCAATTAATGATGAACCGAAAAAAGTCTCAGAAATAGGGTGTGGAAAAGGTTTTGAAATTCCAACTGATGAGCAGGAACCGATCGTTGAAATAGAGAACAAGACAAAGATAGCAAACAAAATGGATAAAGTGAAATCCACAGAGCTGGAAGATGATACTCTAAATGTCGTGATTAAAAACAACGACGGAATATCCATTACTATGGAATCGAAGGAAGGTGAATTGATAAGTATGGTTGAGAGCCGACCGGCGTCTTCTGCAGAAAAACTGTACAAATCTGTGTCTAGCAAAGAGGAGGGTGGATCAGAATCAGAGCCATCCGAAGTACTGAACGAAAATCGTGAACACAAGAGTAGTAGCGCTTCTGATGTCTATTCCTCTGATAGTGGCGATATGTTTGACAGAATTGTTCCCACAAGACATCGCAAGCTGGCCACTAACTACTGTACGGAATCGGATTCGAATTCTTCCAACGATTCGGAGCAAGAAGCGGAAAAGTTCCCTGATAAACTGGAGCGGGAGAAATCGATTGCGGACTATATTGACGAGTATAAGAAGTTTTTCCAATCCGCGAAAGTG
This sequence comes from Toxorhynchites rutilus septentrionalis, assembly GCF_029784135.1. Classification (NCBI taxonomy): domain Eukaryota; kingdom Metazoa; phylum Arthropoda; class Insecta; order Diptera; family Culicidae; genus Toxorhynchites; species Toxorhynchites rutilus. The sequence continues at coordinate 171,111,118 of NC_073746.1, forward strand.
TTGGATTCGGAACCGGGTCAGACGAATCGGAACAAGATTGTGCGACCTCAAACGGCCAAATACAGGCGTACTTATCCAATTGTGTACGAAGGTGTGTTGAAGTCTATCGAAAGGGATTCAAATGAAGTGAAAATACAAGAGGCTAAGGTTAAGGCGGATCAATCCAGAAGGAGTGTTATTGATCGTTTGATGAAACAACAGCAACAAGAACCAGCGGTTATGAATTTGGAAGAAATGAGCATTTCGATTGGTGGTGAAGAACATAATTTCAACGAATACAGATTAGATGTCTTCCGAAAGGACCAGGAAAAACTTCAAGCTTTGATCGATAGAGTAACGGCACAGAAAGACAAATACAACGCCCATATTGATCAAATTCATGACCAGCTGGCTAATATAATGGACGATTACGGGCAAATTAGCGAGAAACTACGAAAGGTTGATGATCTTATTAAAAATATAAGCAACGAAGAAAAGCTTCCTTGTGACGATAGACAAGACTCACAGGAAGCAACAAATAACGTTGAGAACCACATCGTCGAAGAGCTGGAAAGTCATGAAGATGTAACACACATCGATGAACACGAAGAATCGAAAACTGCAGTTCAGACGATAGTAAACGAAATTATTTTCGGAGGTAAAAAGAGCGGATCTTTGAATAACTTGATGGACGAATCTGACAACTCTGCGGTATCTTCTTCGGAAGAATCAACCGACGAAGACGAAACACCTCTTATTAGTCAGGATAGTACTGTCTTAGAATTGTTGGCCTCTCCAAAGCCGATTATTGTTCCGGAAGAAAAATTAGGATCCCACACGATACATGATTTCACCCAGGATCCGGTCTACCAAAAGTTTATTGAAATTCAGGAAGAAATCGATGAACTCACAGAAGATGAGCTTTACAATATTGTTGCGGAGGCTTCCGAGGAATTATCCGAAGATCCGAAAGTTACCCAGTGCTTGAACAGCGCCGTTGATCAGTACTGGAAAAAGTTTGACGATGTGGAGGATTTTCGAAAAAACATTAATTTGGACTCGCATCCAATCATTCAAAAATTCCGGCAGTATATCCGCTGCCATTGCGAAGCAGATGAACAGGAAGAAGCAATGGCCGATACGGTTGCCAATTTGGATAAGGCTTGCCGGAAATTAGAAAGACGTCTGTCGAATCACTTGTTCGACGAGTATTTGATTTTGAGCAGGAAACAGAGTATCGCAACAATTGGTGGGGAGTCAAGTGCTAACGAGATAGAGCTAATTGAAATAGAGGAAGGCCCATGTGAGGTTTCCTTAGATCCATTGGATAAAACTACTGCTTGGAATGAAACTGAAACAGTAGAGAATACCAGTGCACCGTGTGTTACGAATGTTGATCGATCAGTTCCATCGGATATAAATAATCAGGATTTCGAAGATGATGAGTCAAAGCCCGTCCCGACAATGGAAGAAGAGAATGTGGTGAAGAACTGTGAACCTCTTGAAACAGATATGGATGTTTTCTTTGATAAACGCATTAACACAAATAACGATATTGAAAATGATTTATAATTATGCTTACATTAACTGTAGAGAGCGACATTATTTAATAAATGCAAACATTTCTGAACAATACTATTTAGGGCTGAAACGCGGTCCTCAGTACTCTATGGTAACACATTTGGTTTTGAGATATTCGTTGAGGGCCTCTTTACCTAAAATTAGAAGAAAAATAAACATTAGAAATAATGGCAAATAAATTGGACGAGTGATCTTGAAATAATTGATTATTAGAATTTTCCTTTATAGTATTAAACTGAACCAATAAGCAAGATAATCGAAATTTATGAAAACGAACTGGTTTTGTTACAGACATAGAAATTGAGGCATATTGAGGCATTGCGTGAGCGCATTTCTTCCATTGCATGTCAAAAAAATTGCAACCCGAAAAAATCCTTCACCGGTCGGAAATTAAACCCAATAGAGTAGTGCGGGGCACAGGTGTGCATTGGCCTTTTTGAAGCAAACGAGCATAAAATTTCGACAACAGTGTATTCGGTATATACAGCAGCTCAAACATATAAACAAGATACATTTCATGAAAGTGGCAAAAAGTTATGAGGTGAAAAGAGTTTTGCGATGTTTTGATCTATTTTTTTCAGTTTTGGAGAAGACGATTAACTTACTTAAAATAACTGGAAAGTTCGAAACTACACTGTCAAGGAAACCTGCATTCTATAGTAGATTTTTTTCTGCATTCTATAGATTCGTTTATGTGAAAAAGTTCAAGAGCTTTGTAAAAATTCGACTAGTTCAAAAATTGCTTGTGGGACAAAAGTTTGCACCAGAGTTTTGCTCTGAAAAAAAACTATAAAAAGTTTTCCACCTTATTTTTAACGGGACTCACAAGGAGAAAACTGATTTGAAGAAATGCACTCCAGAAATGCTCAAATGGCCCGACAGGGGCTTCGGGAGGGAGTCTCGAAGCGTCGGATTGCAGAAGACCTCGATATTTCTGAATCAGCTCTGAGGAAGAGGCTCATATCAGTGAGTGATTTATGATTTGAATCTTCTTTTATTGACATTTCTACTTTTGCTAGGGTGGTTCAGACGAGTATTTACGAGTGAGCAGTCTGAGGATCTTACTGACCACTGCAGAGCACTGGACAAAGCTTTCTATGACTCTGAAAGATTTACATCGTCTGGCGTTTGATTTTGCGGAAGCCAACAACCTTCAGCACGAATTCAAGATGAGAAAGAAAAACAAAGAAAATAATTCAAAATGAATTTCAAATGAAAAATGTTCTTGTTTTCACCATGCATTCAATTCAATGACGGTTATGTTTATGTTTTCGCAATGAACATCAATTAAATGTAGTTTTTTTCCAACAATGAGTTTCAAAAAAATCAAGTGAAGGTTACTATGTATTTATAAACTTGATCTGTTAAAAAAAGGGTTCTCTTTAAAATGTTGAACATTTTCAGCTATCTCATATTGTCAGTCTCTTCCCTTCCAAAAATTTTCACGTGATATGTGTAGGGTTATCATTTGTCCTGATTCAGCAGGATATGTCCTAATTTTGACATCTATTCTGGACGTCCTGATTTATTTTTCACAATCTAGCCTTTTTCCTGGTTTTCATGAGAAATTTAATTTTGTTGCAGAATTGAAATGATGTTCAGTGTATTATGTTTTTCAATAAAGCCTATTTATTGAAAACCAAAGTTTTGTGAGCATATAAAGAGTAGCAGTTGGATCTTCCACGAGATTTTTCAACTATTTTCTTTTGATTTTGTTTCACTGGCAGGTATGGGCAAAATCGCATCGAAATTCGTTCAACAACACTCATTCACAGATAAAACTCACCCTTCTATTCTCCGTTTATGCCTCACTTCATTTGTGACAGAAAACATTCACCTATCCTCTTCGCAAAGTTCATTCTCTATTAGAACGGAAAAATACTGGGCCTGATTCTCCAGCGCGAATGGAATGTGACAACAATGAACTCCTCAAAGTCACATGACCCAGGTCACCGTATCGCCGAAGGCGATTGCCCTGACGTGAGAGGTTCATTTTGGAGTAAAATACTCAATGAATTACAAATGGTGCAATGTTCATTGAAATATATGTCAAAGCTTGTGTTGATTCCGCATAATTGAAATCGAGTTGATTCCTGTGCACCATTGCAATGACATTTTTTTGTTTCTAGTATGAAACGATCTAAGCCAACGCAAAAGACCATATTAACGCAAGTTATTGATGAGCGGGAAGGTGGATTTCATGTGCACTTGAATGCTGACAAGGAAAAGAGTACAAGGGAAAATAAAATCATACATTCACGCAGATTCAATCTATTTTGACTCACTTGTTATTTTGTTTCGTGCGTTCCTTCCAAAGGAATATTAATTCATTGAATGTTGTTTTCCATTCTTTGTTTTGTTATGTTTTCTATCAGTTCCGAATGAAGATGGTCGGGGAATGTAAAATGCTTCATCGTGCACGCATAATACTAACTAATACTAATGCGAGGACCTTTATAGCATACTTGATAAATGTCTAAGTTCGTTGGTTTGAGTTCACGATGGGTAGAAAAAAAAAACCGTCCATTGATGGGGTAACTACTTTTTTGCATCAATAATCAAGTTTTCGTTCCTCTTTCTATGGACGCGCGTACGCGTGTACAAAATTAGTATCAGGGGGAAATGGAAATGTGGATTGAAGTCAGTTGAATGAAGAGGCAGATTTGTATTCATTAGTCGAGTCAGTTAAAATAACCTCTGACTGGACTAGTTCACCAGTCATCCTCGCTAGTCAACGCTAGTCAATTCATTTTCTAGTCAAGTCATTTTTTGTTGACGGCGACTGCCGAAGCAGTTCTATTCGAAGCGAAGTTACTGGGAGTTGAGCCGGTCCTCATTTTTCACCTTCGAAGATTTTGGGCCCTGACCAGAACTACCAATTTTCCACAAAAGAGCTTAAGGTTAACGCATATGTGATTCAGAAGTGTCGGTGGCTCATAGTGGTATTTAGATTTAACCATTCTGTAGCCAGAAGTTTGAATTAACAAAGAAACATTACAGGTAGATCTGATTAGGAAAAGCATATCCAAACACCGAAACATTGCCAGAATATTCGATTGGGATCAACTTCCAAATCCATGCCAAACTATGCTGTGCAGAAATCCAGCCGCTCACAAAATTTGGGTTGCAGAAGGAGCTTTTACGCTTCATACCCGTGGCTTGTACTTCGGAACTAAAACATCTCCTTTGCTCGCCATCATCTCCGGAGTATTTTCACCGCATGGATCACCAAAAAACATGTTAAATAAATGAATTTCACGTGTTTTTATTAATTTACATCTCGAAGAATCACAATGGTTTGGTCATCATCGTAACTGTGACAGGCGTTCTGATTTTCTACTCCGGCCAGATGGTATCCCTAGGTATGTGGATGGCCCGTTATCTTATTACTAGGTGTCAAGAATCAATCAGTACATAACAAAATCATGTTCGATATAGCAGCCACTCCGCCCATAAAAGACCCTCTTCACCCCACTTGATGGTACCTACACACTCTAGTAATGATGCTTCTTTCGCTGGTAATGACAAAGCTTTTATTTTTGTTACAAATTATCTCAGAAGTTCAATTCAATAAGTGCGCACCTTTGCCCCCGTTTCTGTGCGGAAACTAATAGTTAAGGACCGCCAAGATGGTGTATCCTTACGAAACATAGCGGTCAAGTACAACGTAAGCATTAGTGCGATTCAGAAGCTAAAGAGCTTGGTACCGTTTGCGACCGGGTAGGACGTGGACGCAAACGCTTGACAACGGGCCGGGATGATGCCAGAGTCGTCAAAAAACGTGCAATAAAACCCAAGCATAACTATAGAACAAAGCTTATTATTGAACATATCGGAACGAAAAATGCGATTGAGACTGCAACAGCAAGGATTAAGGAGCAAGTCTGCGTCTCGGCGACCGTTAATCCGTTAGATCAGTGATTTTCAACCAGTGGGGAATTCCCCCCTACTGGGGAATTTGGTCATTAAAAGGGGGGAATTGTGTAAGGGAATATTGCATATTTACTTCACTTTGAAGTAGGGGGAATGCCATCGGGAAAAATTTCCGCAAAAGCTTTATTGGATACTCTAAAATTTGCGATTCTCGGCAGACATTTCCAAATCTGAAATGTAATGTACAATTGAACAACATCGCAATGTTTGAATGACTTTCGTCAGTGAATGATGATGGAACAGACGACGGAAATTGTACAATGAATAAATTTGTCAAGACTTTTTACGACAAGTTAACACATTAAGGACCGCATGTTTTGGGGCAAAATGGAACGCTTCATTTGTTCGGATTCCACGAATGAGATCGTTTCCATGTGGATGAGACGAAGGCGAGCCATCGGTAAGCCTTGTTAGATTCTTGGCAAACCAAGGATTTAACCTTCAAGTGTAGAAAACACGGGTAATTTCGTAATCCATCCGTAACAGACGGAACGCGAAACACGAGAAATTCTCGTGAGCGGTCCGCAATGTGTTAAACTTGAAAGGAAAAGGAAAATCCTTATATCGAAGAAAGAGATCTGAACATAGTTTGAAATCCCTTCCGACTGGCAGTGATGAAAGTTTCGGATCAATTTCAAAACAAACTCAAATGATCGATTCTCATCCTGATTTGCAGAATAAGCGCTATGAGTGTTATTATTTTTTTTGTAGTATTTATGTGAATCTGGATTTCCTACAATGCTGCTGATGGGAACAAAACACCATAACAGAGTGGATATCAAAGATGACAAGATGAAAAGATGGTGTGCTTTTCTACAACGTTCTCAAGAATTACGATTTTGGCGGAAAACGTTCAGGCGCAGATGCCATTCTTACTTGACAGACTTTATATACAATTTTTGTGATCAGTTACAAGTATAAAATTAATGATTTAATTGATATGCTACAGACTTTCTCACGAAATACTGATAGGGGGAAGCATTGGAATTAGCTTTCGTAAACGGGGGAACGGAGCAAAAATGGTTGAAAACCGCTGCGTTAGATGAACCAGATCAAACGTTTGGAATTCGCAAATAAATACGTCCACAAGCCAATCTCGTTCTAGAAAAAACGGTGCTGTGGTCAGACGACAGCAAATTCGAGCTTTTCGGAACGAAACAACGACCCAGAGTATGGATCAAGCGAGGGGAGGAGCTGCTTGACAAGAACGTTCAGAAGACAGTGAAACACGGTGGCGGCAATATCATGGCCTGGGCAAGCAAGACAACGATCCAAAGTATACGGCACACAATACGATGTCCTACTTCCGCTAATCTTGTGTGAAGTTGGATTGGCCGCCACAATCACCCTATCTGAACCCTGTGGTCAATTCTCGATAAAAAAAAATGATGAAAGCACGGTGACCAACAAAATTGTGCTGTTTGAGGAGCCTTCAACGACGTGGGAACAAATTGATCAACATTACACTCAAAGTTAATTTTTAGCACATGTTCTGGAATCCCGATTTATTACATTAAATGAGCTGAAAGATAACATAAAATGTTCTACTCCCCAATACATGTATATCAATTGTATAATATATATGCTAGAGCCAATATGAGCGAGCAAAACAGGAGACACATTTAAATGAAAGCATATGAAAGCTTTTCGTATAGTTTACCAAATACACGGCCCAGACAGAGAAAGATATATTCTCGTTCATGTTCTTCTTTATCGTCTTAGGAAACACCTTCCAACTTCATTTTATGATGAGTTTATGATATTATCACGCTCCTTTATAATAGCGCTGGAAGCTATATGGATAGCGTGGTCGTGTAAAGTAATTTTGCATTCCAGCCGGCCTTGGTTCGATCCCCATTGACGTCGTATGGACTTTTTTTTGGCACAATCCCAAATGAAAAGAGAAAAGAAAACAGAAAGAGATGTCTGCTCGCATACACACAAACCATTTTTAAGCTTTTAAAACAGCTCATTATTTGCGCATTTGACTCTCATGCACAGGAAATGCCATCTTTTCTGCCAAAGATGAAATGTTTTCTGCCAACGCTAGTTTGGGTGTACCTGCAAAGCTTGGTTGAAAGCATGCCCCCACGTCTGCAGGCAGTTATCTGTGCCAAAGGAGGACAGACGAAATACTAGTGACTGATTTTTTATGCTTTTGTTGACGTAGAACTACGTCTTTCAGGAAGGGTGCCAAATCAGAAAACAGGTCACGTTTTTATGAAATAAAGTTAACGTTAACTATTTTCACTGTGAACGAATTCTCATGATTTGCATACCAATCGAATCGGAAATTCTCTAAGATTAGTTTGATATGCTAGACATTACAATTCGCTAATCTCTAAACGGTTTAAATTCATGAAAACTAGAAGAACTTCCTACTGCCAAGTTTTGATTGGCCCGATGTACGGTTATCCAAATACAGACTTCAAAATCGATGTACCTGTTGAAATCTCCTTTTCAAATGTACATGCAAGTTGGGGGTATTTTTGTTCCCACCGAGCTACGTTTCCCTAACACGGACTTCAAAATCAATGAGCCTGGAGGAATCCGCTTTATCAAAACATGTAAGTCGGGGGTATTTTTTTCACACTGAGCTGAGTTTCCCTAACACGGACTTCAAAATTAGTGTGCCTGGAGGAATCCACTTTGCAAATACATGCAAGTCGGGGATATTTGTTGGTGTTGAGTATTTTTGTACTCGCTTGTCGTTGTGCAGATAGAAATATGTTTCCCTAAAACGTACTTTTAAACTGAGAAGCCTGGGAAAATCTTCATTTCAGATGCTAGAGGTGAATGAACTTTCGCGGTTCGAGAACTACGAAAACATGGTATGTGCAACAATTTCAGAGGAGAATGTCAAATACAATGATCGTTTGACAACTCTTCCGTTAACTTATTTTAGTAGTCCTAGGCATCATAGCAAACGTAAAAGGACGTTCATCAATTTTATTGGTAACAAAGAACATAATTTATTACAAAAATTTCGATGCATTCTAAAATAATATTTGAAGCGGAAAACAAGTGGATTGCATAATGTAATTGCGTAGTTCTATGCCGAAAATATGCGGTCGTGTCACATACAACCCTTTACAATTTTTTAAAATACACGACATGTATTCTTTTTATTTGCCAGACCAAAATGAGCAATTAATATTCATTTCACTATTTCGACGAACAAACTAAACTTCAACGAAATTTGAGACTTCTCACTTGGTCTCACTCACAATCCTGGAAAAATAGAATCTCGATAACTGCTTTGAATTCGCCTCCCTTTTGATTACATTTTTTGATTGCATTCTTATTTATTGTCAGTACTGTATATCAAACAAATACCAGGAATTTGTAATTTGAAATCTTTCCGCTGATAGTTTTTAATTTTTTTAAGTTGGTGATACTGGTCTTAATGTCAATTGTCATAATACCATTATGTCATAAACAACAAGTTAACGATTCTTAATATGGAATATGGAATATGGAATACAGCTATAAAAAGTGTTTCGATGATTGGATTGTTCGTTGGTGAAAAAAATGTATTGTCTCAGAAGGAGCCTATTTCGAAGGCGATAATATAAATTTAGATGATGAATAAAGCATTTTTTAATAAACAATTTCCCGGTATATATTTGACAGAATGTATTGGTGAAATCACAAAAAAAATATAAATTCGCTTGAAAGCCCATCGAAGTCAAGATTGATCAGCGGTTATTGCATGTCGTCGGATGGCCACTATAAACATTGTGCTCGTGCAAGCCAACCTCAGTTTATACGTTATCAAATAGATAATAGTGGTAGGGGAACAAATATGAAATCGCCTCGGGCTACACCGTGCCTAACTCGAAAAAAATACCCGCGATGCATACTGAACGGGCAATAAGGGCAAAACTCCGGTGTGTCGTTCTCGTGAGAACAAGAAGATATAATAAATCACCAATCTTCAACTGCGTCAACAAAACCATCCATCGATTCTTGCGAGGGCCAACAGAAATTTCTACTAAAGGGTTATTTAAAACATTACATAAAACAAAACAATAATATCTGAAGAACACTTGGACCATTTGGTACATAAGACCATTTGAAAAGCGGGCAGCGGCAGCGACTGCTAGCAGAATGACTGATAAATTGTGAATGGATTTCTTGTTGCCGTTCTGAGTGTTTTTTTTAAGCGTGGGAAATATTATTTTTTAGGAGTTACTGAAAACTACTTGATTATTCAGTTCAGTGTTGCAGTCAGGGCTTGTTATGTAATGTTGAAAATAGATTTCTATCAGTGTAACGCGTTTATTTCGCTTGTCGATGCTGCTGTCATTCATTCGACGTAAAATTTACAACTGTGTTCATTCATATTCATTCTGTTCTATCTGAGCTTTGCTCAAAGTTCGAGTCATGAGACATCATTCACAATTATTAATTGCCATTGAACTGCTGATAAGTGTGTAATTTTCTCATTGAGACAGTGGGCCTGATTCTCCAGCGCGAATGGAATGTGACAACAATGAACTCCTCAAAGTCACATGACCCAGGTCACCGTATCGCTGAAGGCGATTGCCCTGACGTGAGAGGTTCATTTTGGAGTAAAATACTCAATGAATTACAAATGGTGCAGTGTTCATTGAAATATATGTCAAAGCTTGTGTTTTTTGCAAAGGCTCTATGTATTCAATGTGTTTCATGAATATATATTTTTTTTGTTTTAAAAATTTTCATTCCTTGTTACAAATATGTACAGAAAATAATTCCGTTCATCTTTATCAATGTTTTCCTCTTATTATAATTGATGAAAAATAATATCACTGGGATAAGAAGATAAAAAAATATATTTTCAAATCGGTTTTTTTTCATAGCCCCTTTGCATTAATATTATCGATGTTATTTCAATTGTTTTGATTCTGTATCCGTGTTTTGATTCTGCATTCGTGTTTTGATTTAGTGTCTGGTGCTAATTCCGTAATATTTCCGCTAAAAGTTTGGTGAAAAGGTTTTTAATTTTATAGTCTCCTCACATAAAAGCCATGCAGGTAAGATATATTTATTATCGCTTTTAATAAAATTACAAAAGCTAAATTTTATCCATAGATAATGAGCAGTTTCGCCTTTTGGATAGATGATGACATGCAGCTGAAGGAGATCGCCAACTCAACAAAGAGATTAAGTCAGCAGACAAGAAAATTACCATCTCAAGTTTGCCATGTCCCAGCTGATCACGAAGGATCTTCAGCCTGCCTTCATCGAGCATAACGTACTAAACGTTTTGACGGATTAATAAGCTCCGTTACCGAACAAATCGTTGCCTTGTTTGCAGATTCGAGAATCTATTCTGGAACTTCTTTTCGATGTAAGATTGTCGGAGAGATTGCAGTGTTTAGACTACCATTAACTAATGTTTGGATTTCAGTTTCCTTGTATTGAAAAGTCCTATCTCAAATAGCCGGGAAGGTGTCCCTCTAAAAGCAACCTCGAGAATCCAAACTAAACCGATAGCGCGCTGGAAAGTTGATATCCGAATGGGCTCGACCTATATTCAACCTGAGCACCGATTTCAAAGCGATATCACGTGAGGAACGCCAGGAACGAGACTTGCAGCAGATGTCCAAAAAACGCAAAACCTCGCCGGACCCACAGGGTCAGAGCAGTACCAGCAAAAAGGGCTTACCGTTCACCGAGGCTGATAAGTAAGAATTATGATGATAGGAAGCAACTTCTTTATTATAATCAAATACGTTCATTTTTAGGGGTGTATTACGATCCGGAAGTAAAGGATGGGTACAATGGGCTCGCGTTCCCATGCCTTCGGGTAAGGAGTACATTGTTCGGCCAAAATCAACAAGTGATATTGATATGAGTCGGGTAATTATTCCTACATCTTTGAAGCTGCAGTTCCAGAGAAAAAAGCCATAAAAGTAAATAATATAAGGATAATAAAATTAGGCTGCAAAAGTGGACTTCGACATTTTTTATATCTCAGAAAATTTGAGGTTCCTAGTCACAATAGAATTTTTTTCCATCCTCCTTATCAACTCCTGAAACTGCTTTCGAATTGTCACACGTAACCTGAAATATATAATTCTATCATAAATGGAGACGCAAATCATTTTTTGGCTTCCATTGTTCGTACTAGTCGATAACAAAAGAGGATACGACTTCAAAAGTCACAAAATGACAAGTTTTTTGACTGCAATCGCCTACGAGAATTGAGTGAGTGTTCATAAGAGTTCATTCAAGGTAAAAATCTTACCATAGTCGCCTTCGGAAATTGAGTGAGACATTTTTTCCGAGCTGTCACTTCTCATTCGCGCATCAGAATCAGCCCCAGTGCCTTGCTTATTCAGATGTTTTTGAAGTTACTCCGAAATGGTAACGCACGGTTGAAGCGAAAATGCCAACAAAGGAGTAAGATCTGCACGCACATTCACAAACATTACTAAGGATTAGATAGGCTTGGATAGGCGAGGAAGCATTCTGCAAAATCGATCCGACTAGCGAATGCGAGCTACGTCAGCCAAAGCTGGATGTTGGCAATTTCATCCGTCATTCCTATAGCACAATTTGGCTTATCTGCGAATCATTCCCAATGCGGTCGTGTCTTGGACACCACCTTACTATTTTTTTTTGTTTGGTTACGCGATCTAGTATCTATACCGCGATCTATACCGTTTTGACCCATGTTCCGAACACTTCATTTTAAAAACTAAATTTATTAAACATCAATGTTATAAATAATTGAATATTGAAAACCCCGATATTCTTTTGGATATAACCTTAAGTATAACAACATTTATGGGTATCAAAACAACATTGCTTTTCAGTAAATTTAGTTTTGAAAATCAAGTGTTCGGAATTTGAATCTAAAATTAAGTGTTCAACATTTGAGCACATCGAAACATTTTTACATGTAAAATGAAAGCATTTTAATTGAGACGGAAACCTTGCTTGCTTGAACAATTTAAAAATGCCACTTCCTCGACTTGCACTGTCGACTCCTTCACACTAAACAACGCTATCCTTATTTGTTGTCACTATTATGAATTTTCTGTACCCTTATCTTCCTCAATGAATTTTATCGTTTCGCCAGTGTCCGAGAACGATTTTGATATTGAATGAGCTGGTATATTAATATCAGTGAATGACAAAACAAGGGATATTTCCTTTTGCTCACATTCCGTGAACGCACAGCAGAACGAAAGAGCGAATGAACGAAACTGAATGAACCAACTGTTATGACCTGCTGTGACTTGGCGTTGGTTCATTATCGGTATCCCATTTTTAATTTTTGGATTTCTAAAATGTTTGTTTATCGTCGGTTATAATTTCGAATACCTATTGTCGAAATTTGTGAAACTCAGATCAGTAGTAGGAGAAGTTGTTCTTGTAACTCTGGTGTGATCAGTAACTCTTTGTTTACAGTGGCTTGGGGGATTGCTTTCAACTCAGCGGATTTTGTATGCTCTACCCAATGAATGTTGAAATCACCCATTTTTACAATTCGTTTTTCTTCACGCAGACTTCAACAGATGTTTTGTAACCATACATCTTTTAAAAGTATTAAAAAGTTTTTGTCGTTGCTGCTAGGCATATTGTAAATTCCAGCGTAGACTCCAGACATTTCGAAGCCATGAACTTCTACAGCTAGAATTATTGATCTCCACTTATATCATTAGATATTTGTTTAAATCTCAACGAGTTCGAAATGTGCATAGTTACGTCTCCAGTATGTGCAGATCTGAATAGGCAATTCAACATTGTGTATTCAACCACATTGAATCCATATAGATCAGATATTTCTGTTAGGTGTGTTTCAACCATAACTGGTATTGTGGTTTTTGTTTTGTTGAATAATAGTGATTCAACTTCGTCGAAATGTATACGTAAACCTGCAACATCCAGATAGAATAATTCATGCTTATGATAAACTGGTTTCTTGGATGGCAAACAGAAGTAGTTAACTAAATCCTCCTGCTAAGCAAATATTACCTAGATCTTTGCCGAATCCGCTCTGCTTGAAACCACCGAAGGGCGCAGCTACATCAGTCTTGTTGTAGGTGTTCACGAATACTGTCCCTGCCTCCACCTTTTCGGCAAACAGCAGAGCTCTCCTAATGTCCTTCGTAAACACCCCACTAGCCAAACCATATTCGGTGTTATTTGCCCGCTGCACCAACGCGTCCAAATCGCTACTGTGGAACTTGGATATGATCATGATCGGTCCGAAAGACTCTTCTTTGGCGATGAACATGTGATCCTGCACATCGGTAAACACTGTCGGTTCGAAGAAATAGCCTTTCCGGTTTGGTACTCGTTTGCCACCAACAACCAATGTCGCACCTTCTTTCACTCCGATTTCACAGAACTCCACCAGCTTATCCAGATGGGCTTTATGGTTCTGTGGCCCATGTGCAGTCCCCCTATTGAGTGGATCCCCGATGGCAATCGTTTTAGTATTTTTAACGACCTTCCGTAAGAATTGATCATGAATTTTATCCTCCACAAACAATCGACCAGCGGCTATACAGTTTTCACCCTTATTGAAGAATACAGATGACATACCCATGCGGACAGCCTTGTCCAAATCACAGTCAGCAAATATGATCAGAGGACTCTTACCTCCCAGTTCCATCGAGCATTTTTTAATATTCGATTCCGCACATGTTGCCATTATTTTCTTCCCAATCGGTGTCGACCCGGTGAATCCGAGTTTTCTCACCAGCGGATGTTCGGATATTGCCTGACCTGTGACGGAACCACTCCCGGTAATCACATTGATAACTCCCGGTGGGAATCCCGCTTTCACTGTCAGCTCTGCGAACTTGAGTGCCGTCAGAGGACAAACCTGTGCTGGCTTGATAACAACGGTGTTCCCAGCGGCAATACAAGCGGCCATTTTCCAGGACAACATCATCAATGGATAGTTCCACGGAGTAATCAGCCCACAAACACCTATTGGTTCTCTTTTGGTGAATGTCAGTACGTGATTAGGCTTCGCTGGATTCACGGGAATTGTCGACCCCTCGATTTTATCGGTCCACCCTGCATAATAGCGCCATGCGTCAATCGACATTCCAACGTGGGTTTTCAACGCAAGGGTATAAACCGCACCCGAATCAACAGATTCGATGGTCGCTAATTCCTCTTTGTGTTGTTCCATCAGATCAGCTAATTTGTACATCAGTTGGCCTCGTTCTCTTGCGGAAACTCGACTCCAAGTTCCTTTGAATGTCCTATGGGCACACTTGATCGCATAATCCACATCCGATTTCGATGCGGCTGCCACTTTGCAAATGATCTGCTCCGTCGTGGGATTCACGATATCCAATGTTTTGTTATTCTCAGCGTTTAAGAATTTTCCATTCACAAACATCTGTGTTGGTACGCTTATCACTTTCTTGTTTTCTCGCAGCACGATGGCCTGAAATTCCGGACCAGCAATTGATTCGCAAGCTCCACTTCGTGTTCTGCTGATGACTTCATTCGAAAACTCGACAAAACTGGGAGCCATAAAAACATTTTCGTTCTCTAGTGGTATCTCTAGTGCGTCCTTAACTTCTTCAACCAAGCGAACCACATCCATTGAACCTGCTCCACAAGTAAAGAAGTCAGTATCCGCTCCAATCTCCACCTTTAGAATCGATTTCCATATGCCCTTCAGAGTACCTTCAATTTCGAGCTCTTTTTCGGTCAACTCTAGTGGCACTGTCTTCTGCCTACCTTGCACAAACCATTCGCTAGCTTGAATCATCTTGCTTCCTATCTTCAGACGCTTCACCCTAACCAAGTGACCGTCATTACCGACAATCAGTACACCATCTCCATCCACGAAAGCACTTCCGGTGGCTCCTTTAAAACGAATAGGCTTTGCATCCTCCAAACATACCGGGCCACACAGAGACGCCCCATGCAGACGAACCAAGCATTCGCTCCCGTCATTTTCCAAAACAACCGCCACTGCTCCCGGAACCGAATCCAAGCCTCTGATGAAATTGAATATTCTCTCAGCCGACTGGTCCAAATTGATGTACTGATTCTCCTCACGAAACAGGGCGGGATCATAGGTGGCACCGATCTCTGTTTGGGGAATCTTCGGAGCCACCCCTTCCGCTATTTGGTCCACCGCCTCCACCATAGCAATCACACCCTCCGGAAAGAGAAACCTCTTGTACAGCGTGTCCAATGTGTCATCCCCGTACACGGGACACTGCTTCTGCAGCAAAACTGGCCCTGTGTCCAGACCATCGTCTGCCCAGAAGATCGAAAATCCTGCCACCTCATCGCCCTCGATCAACGTCCACGAGATGGCACTGGCGCCTCTGTGCCGCGGTAGAATTGACGGGTGGTAGCAGATGCTCCCGAACTTGGCTCCATCGATAACTTCCATCGGAATGAACTGGCTGCAGAACGGAAGCACATTCAGGTTCGCCCCAACCGACCTGTACTTGTCCAACACTTCCGCAATGGGGACGCCTTTCCTTCGCCAAGCGGAAATCTTGAACACCGGAATGTTGTTGGTTCGTGCCGTCGTTGCCAAAACATCCTCCCGGGAGCCCTTGTCTGCGATTGTGAACACGGCCACCACAATGTGTTGATGCTCCAGAAGCACCTCGAGCACCTCGGCCGCGAAGTTGCTCTGGCCGATGATTGCTATTTTCAGATCTTCGTGGTGGTCATTGTGGTTGTTCACCTGGAACGAAATGAACAAAATAAGCGATAAGAGGCGATCAGTTGATGTGGGGTTTTTGGAAGTAGCGTTTCGCGGAGATAACGGCATATGTTTCATATAGGGTAACACTGGGTGATTTGGTCATATTGGGTTATTTGGACCACCCCTTTATATAAAAAAATACGACTTAACTTAAATTTGGTATGTCATCTCCTTCTATTGTTGAACCGTATGTACCTAATGTGTATTTTGGTAAAACTTCACAAGTACATGGAAACGGTAGGATGAACACAGCAAGCACTTTGATTGTCAGAAAATGTGAATTTTTCGATCGTGGTTTCAAGGTTTTTTCCCCTGATTAAACAAAGTTTTCGTGTATTGTGCAGTAAAGTTCTGTACGCCTACAGAGGAGGAACAATTGCAGCGAAACTGTAAGTTTGATAACAATGAATGAAATAATTGCATTTTAACTTTTGCATGTTGTGTGAGGTGAATTGGTCATATAGGTTTGAAGCTTTTCTTTGGTCTAATTGATTCCAGATGTCTTTTTTATTTTATGACATATTTGGTGTTTTGAAGCATGATATAATGATAAAACATTATTGATTGAGAGAAAACAAGTGCAGCTCAAAGTTCAATGTGACATTTTCTTTTCATTTTCTTTAGTATTGGTTTAGAAATATTAGGCGATTTGCTTAGGGGGTCCAAATTCCCCCCATTTCGGCTACAACCAATACAATATTCAGCTAGAGCAGCTATACTCAACCTATGACCCGCGGGGCGTTTGCCGCTGGTCCGTTACCATTTTCACGGAAGCTTAAGAAATTTTTTAGAAACCATGAGATGAGAATAATGAAGTTTGACACATTACACATTATTACACATTACGCATTTACACATTAGTTAGCTGTCTAGTTAGTAGATTGAATATCTATTAAATGTATTTGATCCGATAATTGGGGCTAATCCTGTCCACATTAGTGATTACAAATGAAAATATGGATATGAAAATATGAATATTAAATCATTACCTATTTTTTGACACGAGACTGCGTCTTTTAGTAATGGTACCAAATCAGAAAACATGTCACGTTTTTTATGAAATAGTTTTACCAAAATTTATGGTAAAACTATTTCATAAATTTTTGACGTAGGACTACGTCTTTCATTTCTATACCGGGGTGTAAAATCAAAGTTTCGAAATCGAAAGCGTTACGCCGGAGACCGAGATTTTGAGCGTTAATAGCTCCTAAACAACTGAACGAAATGGTATGATAAACACTTCATTCGATAGATAAAATGTCTACGCGTTCTATACTTGTTACTTTCTGATCCAAAAACTTGTTTCAATAGTCTTAAAATTGCTTTCAAAACAGGCTATTGAAATCACCAATCGGTATATAAGCGAGCGCCGCTCGGAAATCCACTCAGTTCTAATTGAACAGCGATTGGAGCATGTTGTCGCTGTTGTGTGAAGCTCTTCGTTTATCATGAAAGCGCGAATGAACGGTGTCACCAAGAGCCTGTTTGTGCACCTTAGCCCAGAAGGGAATCCATCAGGAGGAGAGATATGCCACAAACTGTTCCCCGGGAAGATCTCGAAGCAGCCGCTACACACACACACACACACACACACATACACGCGCGGAATTCTTTCCGTTTGGATGCCATTCAGCATCGAGAAAGATTCGGAAAATAATCTGCCAGTTCCTCTGGGAATTTAAAAATACATTCATGTGAAAGAGTTTATTTGAATGTTTTCTATGCATGTAACACTGTGACCAAATATGTTTCAATCAAGTGCTATTAACAGATGGTTATCGAGTTAGCATTAACCACTGGTGGGCTTCCAGTATCGAGGAAAATGTGGAAATATCTAATCGTTACTGAAAGTAATCTGCCAATTCCTCTGGGAATTTAAAAATACATTCATGTGAAAGAGTTTATTTGAATGTTTTCTATCCATGTAACACTGTGACCAAATACATTTGGTTTTGTGATTTTTCGATCAATCGCAATTAACAGAATAGCTTCTGAAGATTATTCTTCCCCATCAGTAGAATATTTCCGTATCCAATATTGGATGCATAAAACCTTGTGCATCCAACGTAACACTCTCGTTTTTCGAAGTCCCCCAAATATTCATTCATTCAGAATGAATTCAGATTCAACTTTAAACAAATGATCTCTAAATCAACGATAGTCCTACGTCACCCTTGCGGTTATACCATAGATATAACCCACTTCCTGTTTTTTTTTTTATTTTTCATATTTTTTCGCTCAGAACGGATTTTGATGGTTTGCATTCCAATCGAATCGGAAATTCTCTAGAATTTTCCCGATAAGATATACATTACGATTCCCTAAACCATAAATGATCTAAATTAAGGGAAATTGTAACAGTATACATTTTCCTATCGTGTTCCCATGGCCGAGTATGTATCAGCGAGATACAATACAGTAGAACCCGATTATCTGCGAAATAGTCGGGCTAGCTCACCGCGAATAAAGAAAATCGCGGATAACGCAATGAAGGACTGAGTTCAAAACTTCAAAAAAAGGTTTTTCAGCATGAAAACTTTGTTTTATCAATACATAAATCATGAAACTATCCATCTACAAGGTCGTGTACACTAGTGGTCAGATAATGTGAAAGCAATGACCAAAACAAGAGGGCATGAGCCTATCATTCACTGATAAATTCCGGGAAGACTTAAAGATTTACTATGGAACTCGCTGTCGCGAATAATCCGCACCGCGGATCATCCGCTCGCGGAAAATCGAGGTTCCACTGTATTTGAATATCACTTGCTAATCAACCGAGCGTAAAACGGTCGTTCGAAATGCAAATGCAACATTCGTTCTACGGATAATGTGGATAGCGAAACTATTTCAATCTTAGCTCCCACGCAGGGCTCTACATAGTCATAGTCAACTGAGGATAGTCAGCTGACTAATTGACTGACTATATCCATAGTCAGTTAGTAATGACTTTTGGCTTCTTCACGCAGTTTCTCCGCCAAAACGACTGAACAGTCAGTCGGGCGTTTAGTCACTATCTCCCTCTACCGACTCGACTTAATCATTTCATTCTTCCCAGTCAAATTATCCTCATTGCATTTTGAAGTGACTTCCCCCAAAATGAATTCGTTCCTCTCTTTCTCTCTCCCTTGTACATGTGCATGCATCGATATTTGAGTTCAACGTGGTTTGACATACGCTACAGGTAAGCTAGATTCTTTTGTATCGTACACGAAAATTACTTACACGTATAAAATAACGTGCAGTGTGTGCCTTTATAGCATACTTGATAAATGTCTAAGTACGTTGGTTTGAGTTCGATAATAATCCGTCCATTGATGGGGTAACTTTTTTTTGCATTAGAAATCATGGGCCTGATCACGAACGTCACTTCACGGTGAAAACGGAATGAATTGTATGCAATTTGTATGCACTTCACATCGTTTTCACCGTGAGGTGACGTTCGTGATCAGGCCCCATGTTTTCGTTCCTGGACGTAAAAATAAGATTGTGTACGCGGGTATGAATTAGTGTCAGGGGGAAATGGAAGTGTCGATTGAAGTCAGTTGAATGAAGAGGCAGATTTGTATTCATTAGTCAAAGTCAGTTAAAATAACCACTGACTGGACTAGTTCACCAGTCATCCTCGCTAGTCAACGCTAGTCAATTCATTTTCTACTCAAGTCACTTTTTATTGCCGGCGGCTGCCGAAGCAACTCTAGTCGTAGCGAAGCTGCTGAGAGTAGAGTCGGTCCTCATTTTTCACCTTCGAAGATTTCGGGCCCTGCTCCCACGTTTTCTATTCAATTAGTATAAACAAGCCATTCGCGATTTCAAATTACAGTATTCACAATTCATCAGTCATCAGGCAACGAGGCTTTCGGAATGCCCCTTTTCGAGGCCGAGTGTTTAGTTTAGTTTTCCAAATTGGTCTTTTTCAAGGCTAGAAGTGAATGAACTAATGAATTTTAAAGCCACCATAATTCAATTGGATGTTTGAGAACCCTGTATTGTTCTCTAGTGCGGTTTTTCGATAATGCTGTCAATCGTATTGAGTCCATTCAGAGGAGATTTGTACGCTTTGCGCTTCTAGGACTTCTCTGGAGGGATCCTGTTAACCTTCCAAGTTACGAGAGTAATTTGTTGAGCATGCAACTCCTAAGTTCGTGTCGTGACCAGGGTTGCCAACTATATTTTTCAAAAATCAGGGAGAATGGAAATAAGCATCAGGAAGAAAACAGGATAGTTGATATTGGGTTATCCGGAGAGTTTGTGTCGATTTTTTGGAGAACAAGAGCACAGTTTTTATAGGCATAATCTTTCGTCATCTTTCATACAGCTTAAAAATTATATCTTACCAGATCATGTTTGCTTTCTCATAGAAAACTGTCCAAGGTATTTTTCATACTGTCCATAGAATTTAACGTCTTGTCCTTCAAAGAATTTTGCAGAGATCTGAACCTGTGATAATCTGAGGTTGTAACAACTGGTTAGTTTAGCTAGTGTGATAGGACCTCCCAGCCAGGCTCTAAAATATTTTATTGTGTAACTTATCGAGACATGAAGCTTTGCGTTGACCTGATGGGAAGAGTATGCCAATAACATTTATTTATTTATTTATTTATTTATTTATTAATATTATATTTCATCCGACAAGTATGTCTTAATGAACTAATGTGTAGTGAAACTAGCTGAACACGAAACGCTTAATTCTACTCTCAAATTCATTAATCGTAATATCAAAATCAAACAAATGGGCAACATCGTTGAAGCATTCCATCATTGAACGTATTGGTTCGTGGAGGGAGTAGTCTCGACGTCTGAACGGCAGGCGAAGGAAGTCAGAGCTACGGAGAGTATAACCAGGAACATTGATGGCGATTTGCGCAAGTACGTTTGGAGCATCAATTTCGACGACAAGAAGTCGAGCGATGAATATTGCCTTAGCCCGTTTCCGCCTTTGCTTCAGCGTTTCCAACTCTATCAACTGACATCGATGTTCGTACGGTGGCAAATTCAGCGGATCATTCCATGGCCCTTAATTGATTCGATGCGAGCAGCCATAGTGCTACGATAAGGGTCGATAAGGGTATTAATGAAGCGGTTTCTAGAAACGGCCAAACCAAGCACGAATACAAGGATCTCAGCGTGTAAGGATCTCGGAATTCTCTGCTCAATTTGCTCACAAATCCCAATTGACGACGAGCCTTGTCTATGATGTCTTCGTAGTGGTTCCGAAATGACAGAGCTGGATCAAGGAAGACACCGAGATCTCGAATCGTTTGAACTCGACTTAACACTTCGTCCCCGACAGTGTATTCGAACGACAAGAGGTTCATCTTGCGGTGGAAGCTTATGACAGAGCATTTTGGTATGCTTAGTTGCATCCTGTTTACGCGACACCATGCAGCGAATTTATCAAGAAGTTTTTGGAGTTTACGACAATCTTCAATGCTGTTGACGTCAATGTACAGCTTAAGATCATCAGCATATACCAGGCAACAGTCGGCTCCAAGATACACGATGGCATCGTTGATGAACAGTGAGAATAGCAGCGGTCCCAAATTGCTACCTTGAGGAACTCTGGAGCTGCTTTCAAACCAGGTTGAGGTGCAAGAGCCAATTTTGACTGCTAGTTTTCTAGCAAGGAAATATGAGCGAAACCATTTAACGAGCCTTACAGAGAAACCAAGTTTTGCTAATTTAGCCAGAAGTATACTATGATCAACCTTGTCGAATGCTGCTTTGAGGTCGGTGTAAATGGCGTCAATCTGTCGGCCCTCTTCAATTTTGCTAAGACAGAAGGATGTGAATTCACACAAATTTGTAGTGACACTTCTGCCAGGAAAAAATCCATGTTGGTTCGGGGAAATGTAGTGTCTCACCTGACGAAACATGTGTTCCGACATAATTATTTCAAATAGCTTTGAGCAAGCACTCAGCGATGTGATGCCCCGATAACACCGGACATCGTGTTTGCTTCCTTTTTTATGCACCGGAAATATGAACGATGTTTTCCATCGAGTCGGGAAGGTTGCAGTTCTCAGAGACAAGTTGTACAAATGAGTGAGTGGCTGCTCCAGATGTTCGAAGCATTTTTTCAGAACACACGCTGCAATTCCATCAGGTCCATAGACTAATTCACGATGTTTGGCCTGGATCGCTACCTTTAATTTGTCCAGTCGCCAGCAGTACTTATGGGAATTACCGACGTGTTACTTGGTAGATGCTTATTATACAGAATTCTTTTCCAATCACACCAGACACAAAGCATGACTTTCTTCGGCTGAAGATCGACTTTTTGGTTAGCTTAAAGTTGTTTATTTTGCGCATATCTTATGTTTTGCCGAACAATATTGTTGTAAACTCTTCAAAACGGGATTTTCGTTGCGTTTTTGAAGCGAGTCGCAGATTGAAGGTATTTCAATCAAACTGTGTCAAATCGTGAAGATTTACGTGGCCAAGCTTCACCAGATACTCATCAACGGTGGATCAGTGGCGGCACGAACTTGATTTTGGAGTGAGAGGAAAAAGGTCTCGCTAAATTATCCTCAATGTTCTTTCATTCATTTGGCGTTGATGGCATTGAGCTTCTTTTTCTGTCATAGTGAAGCAAAAATCATAATGGATTTTCTGGTGGAATAAATGCACCATAAATAGGCACACTGTACTCTCGATAACGTGAATCGCTTCGGATTAAATAATAAACGAAAGTAAGACCAATCATTAGACCAGAGAGCTTTTTTATGTAGGCTATTTGACAGTTCTCATTTCCAACCAGGAAAACTTTGACAGGAATCCCGATATATTTATTACGGGTAATTTTTATTGTGTTAAAGTAGAAGAACTCAAAAATCAGGATAATTCAGGATCATTTCAGAAAAATCAGGCAAAATTGAGTGGTTGTCAGGATATCAGGATACGAGCCAAAAAGTCTGGGAAATCCTGAAAAATCAGGGAGGTTGGCATCTCTGGTCGTAACTTTTCCAAGGCAATGTTGATTGCTGATCTCTTACGAACAAATATAGACTGCGTTGCGCTTCTACGGCACTTGAACTTAAACTAACTTAAACTAACCACAGAAATTTTAAAACTGACAACACGTTAAACTAACAAAAAAATCGTCTAAATTTGCGCTTACTCGATTCTTGTGACACATTGAAATCAAACACAAAGTAACACTTATTGAAAACACGACACATACTCCGCACTGGTTCATGTTGGCCATAGTTCGTTCTAGCATGAGGTATGATGAGAAATGAGTGTGGTCGTGATGTGGACGAAGTGCAAACCTAATGAATTTCCTTTGAACAGATTCAATGCGTTGTGTTCCATTTTGGTAATACGGAGACCAAGCAATAAATGAGTATTCCAGGATAGGACGCACAATTGAACAATTGTGTTGATTCGACTTAACTGTTGATTCGCGTTTGAATTGTACGCCTGCCAATGTGTAGTCAAAGCAAAGGGTGTGCCTTTACACCCGAATGATATAACGGAGCACTTAACGTTAAGCGACATACGATTCTTTAGACACCATTCGGCAAAAGCTTCCAATTGTTGTTGCAGGAATAATGCGTCTCGCGGTTGCTGTATCACGTAGTAGAGCTTCAGGTCTACGGCATACGAGAGTTTCAGACATTTCATCGTGAAGTTGACATCGTTCATGTACAGCAGAAACAAAAATGGTCCTAGGTGACTGCCCTGCGGAACACCAGACCAAACCGTAAACGGTGATGAAACATGATCTCCAATTTTGACGGACATGCTACGACCAGTTAAATACGATCGGATCCAGATGACCTTTTGGTTACTCATTCCAAGTTTGTCAAATTTAGTTACTGCTATTCGATGATTCATCTTATCAAACGCTGCGGATAGGTCGGGGTAGATAGTGTCTACTTGTAGTCCATTCTCAATTTGATGTATCACGAACGAGGTGAAGCACGTCAAGTTAGTGGTCGTGGAACGCTTAGGCATAAATCCGTGTTGTTCCAATGAGATATACTGTGAACAACTTTGCATTAACGCCTGAAGCCTCGATAGTTCGAAACGCTCAGTTTGCAGCCTTTCTTATATACTGGAAAAACATACGACTGTTTCCAGCATCTCAGAAATACACCGGAAGATAATGGCAGGTTGAACAGTGTCGCTAGAGGTTACGCAAGTATGTCCACACAACCTTTCAAGACGAGTGATGGAATGCCGTCCGTACCACATCCTGTGGGTTTTCGTGTTCGTAGTTGCTGCAATTACCATATCGTCAGTGATAACAAAATACAGCTCAGAAGCAAGAAGTCGAGGTACGTTTCTGGTAGAAGCGGATCGATGTGTTCATTGACAAACACATTACTGAACTGAGAGCGAAACAGGTCAGCGATGTCGGTAGTCGTATCAGCTTCCAATGAACCGTTGGTCAACGTAGATGGTAAACCGGATTCCTTACGTTGGTCTTTGACGTAACGCCAAAATCTTTTAGAATTTATCTTAAGGCGACTCTGCAGACGGTCTTGATAAGCACTGTAGAGACGATTATTAACTGTTTATGCTCAGCATTCATTTTCAGATATTTCGCTCTTGTTGAGTCCGTACAGTGCTTGCTAAACTGTCTCAAAGCAGACTGCTCCACTCTTTTAGGATACTTCAGGGCACCATTTGACCAGGCAGGCTTCGTCTTCACTGGAACAAACCGATCGATTGCATACAGTAGAATACTGGACATGTTCGATGCAGCGAGGTTAGCGTCACAATCTTGAAAAACATCTATCCACTCGATTTGTGCGAGGAAATTGGTCATCGCGGTAAAATCAGTTTTACTGAAATCGTACGAAACACTTTCAGAAGCATCGTGAAATTGTCGGAAAGGTTACAAATTAAGATTCACCAGTATAAGAGGATAATGTCGCGCTATTTTAACAAGTGGTGATGGTCCTTGCATGAATGTGCAGTGCTCACATAGTTCTTCGTTGACGAAGCACAGATCAAGTATGCGATCGTTTTCATTTTTGATTCCTACCATCTGCCTCAGCCCAGCAGTTCTTGTGATATCAAGCAAATCGAAGATTGCGAAGAAAACGGGGAGAGAAAACCATGCGAGTTATGCTGCCAAGAGATTGAGCTCAAGTTGAAGTCGCCCAGGATCATAATGTGGTCTCTCGATCCTAGTTGTGAAACCACCCAATAGAGAGAGTCAAGATGTAGGTTGATCCAAGGTCCATCGTTTACCCTATCAGGAGGCATGTAAACTACGCACAGGTAAAGTGTAGCGTCCAAAGTGGTAATAGCGATCCACAAATGCTCTACCGTCGAGCAACTCGGAGGATTGAGCGCACGGGATTTGATCCTTGAGTAAACAGCCAACAATACATCACCTCCTGTGCGTTTCAGCGACGAGCGATCCTGTCTGTAGACGGAGTATGAGTTGTCGAACAGCTGACTTGATGCAGTGTTTCCATTGAGCCAGGTTTCGGAAAGGGCGTAACTGTCGTAGGAGCCATCACTCAGGGCCAATTGGTACTCTACGAGAGAGCTGTTGATACCACCAACGTTTTGGTAGTGAATTAAGATATCCGAGGAATTGTGCGATGCCCAATAAAAGTCCCACCGATATGTACATATGTTGTCCTAAACATTAATCACCGCAGGCGTACGGTTAACTGTGTCAACATAACGGCGGGGTAAAAGTCCGACACCGCATAAACCGTTGCTTAGCAACCGTTGGCCCTCGACTTCACTTTGCACCTTCAACGAGCTCGAGGTAAGACGTTCTTGCATTGAAACAGCTACGCTGGGTGATTCCCTAATAATATGATATTTAAGAAACGCACAGGAATCAGGAGCGCCATTTCTCTGTTGTTGCTCATTCCTGTGCGGTGAATAGACATCAGAAGAAGGATTACCGTTATTTATGGAGTACTTGCCATGGGAGGCAGTCTTCAGAATGCAACTCGGTGCTGATGCGCAACAATATTTTTGTACCCAGTTGAGCCTTCACTTCTTGTGCA
The DNA here is from genome assembly GCF_029784135.1 of Toxorhynchites rutilus septentrionalis. Lineage (NCBI taxonomy): Eukaryota > Metazoa > Arthropoda > Insecta > Diptera > Culicidae > Toxorhynchites > Toxorhynchites rutilus. The sequence continues at coordinate 171,137,287 of NC_073746.1, forward strand.
CACATGCGCTCTGGCGAATGAGCACGCTCCGAAACACAGATGAAATGTTTGGTTGTCAGCACCGTTCTTACGCAGAGATTTTCTGAGTTTTACGCTGAAATTTGCTTGCGCCGTATTTCTATACTGCGCGCTTGAACCTGGATTGCTCTCTCTGTTGAAATATTTTTCTTCACACAAGCGTATACGGTTCAAATGGGGGCGCGCTGTTGTTTTTATGCTTTGCTTAGAACGAACGAAGACAAATGGGGCGCTAGAATTTGATGTGTATGTGTGTATGTGTATATTGAGTGAGACGCGCATCACACAAGTGAGAATAAATGTTTAGTATCTGAATTCTGCGCCGGGTACATTTCGTGCTGTCGTGCTTATGATTTTTGTGCTCTTCGTACCAAGACAGAATACATGTTTTCTTTGAGCGCTGATGAAATTTAAACGTAAGCGCAGCGCTACGTTTGTTTTCTGAAGACTGATGGGAGGCAGATCGGAAGACCCCTTCGTCAACACTATACTCAAGGCCGGGACGACTCCTTAAGTAAATGTTTTATTTGATTTGATCATAGAATGTGTTCCTTTAGCAATTGTATCAATCTTAGTATTATGAATAAGTCAGTTTAAGTAATTGTATCGTTAGCTACAAGAAAATATAATGAAATACAAGGTCAATTTTTTCCCAGAATCTCCATTTGATGTACAAAAAAAAAGTAAAAATTATAGATTTCCGAACAATGAAACCACTGAATTCAAATGCAATTACTACGAACAATCACAGTCCTACATCAAACTTCCATATGTGCCCCTAGGCAGACCCATCAACGCATCGGAAGGGTTCTTACCATCGAGTAAAATGGACGGAGTTGCTCGATACACCAGCAAAAAAGTTTGACGTGTTGCAGAGATTGATAATCCCTATCTCTCTTGGATTTTCTGTAACGATCGCATGAGCCTGTCGACAAAACGTTCCGCCTGCCCATTCGATGGCGGATGGAACGGGGCTGTGCGAGAATGATTAATGCCCAGATTCCCACAGATTGAACAAAAATTATAACCAGTAAACTGGGTTCCGTTATCGGACTCAATTGCGACACTGAACCTCCTTCTATCGATCCGAAGATTTCATAAATGATTAATGGTCAGACCATAACTTGAACCTATCAGATTAGTCGGCCCTAAAGCAGTTTTAAATTACTAAAATTTGTATGAATTTTTTTCTTGGCGTTATTTACCTACTTGGAGTACGTTGTTCTGACCCTAATTTAAACTATTTCATATGAATTTTCAGATATTCTCACCAAAATTTACCATTATAATATAAAATTATCTTTAGACACAATTTTTGTATGATTTTTTTCTCTACTTGCAAGCAAAAGTGATTTTCATTTACATCGAGTACTAATTTGATTTGGAAAAAATTATTTTCATAATTTTTATTTTGAAAGTGTGTTCATTTCTTCTGTAATCCCATATTGTCATGCCTACTCCCCCATTTCGTAATACGAAGCTCAATGCCGTCAACGCGGATAAATTCCGTCTACCATAGTATGTATGAGTTGCAGAAACTTGACACTTGACTTGATACCGGGAGGCCCCGGTGCTTGTGGGAATGTCACTTCTTGCACGAAAAGATCCAGGACACTTCTGATCTACCCTTTTTTTCGCTGACAGCATGAGCTGTTTTTTTCGAGCTGCCGGAACTCGTCGGTGTGATTTTGCAGAGTCAATGGTGCGTCCGGTTTATTTCTAAATCCGGATGAGAAATTTTGTACGAATATCTGCGTGCTCATCTGTTGACAATGTGCAATGCACGGATAAGGCAACCACAACTCGACGCTGGCTCGGGAGAATAAGTTTGCTATCTATAAAGAAATCATCCTTCCATTGATTCAATATGGCGTGGTGATCTGATGCGAAGAAAAAAAATGAAAATTCATTTTTTTTTCGATCTTCCAGACAGGAGTCCCCCTTAAGAACGCAGGACTATTGCAATAATTAGAAATAAGCCAAATTTATTGAGACATTAGAAGAAAGGTTAAAATTATCATCATCATTACACCAAATTAAAGAAAACACAATCAGTAAATAATGTTGTATTATCGAAATAAACAAAAATAAAAACAGCAAAATTTCGAGTTTATATAATGTCTCGCGCCAGTTAGATAATGTTTCGCACCAAAATTGCTCGTAGTACTGAAGGGCTTCAGATTTAGATAAAGTTTGTGGCAAGCGCTAGAATACGCTTGGTACAAGGACAAGTCGGAAGAATTTTTTTGACGATCAGTCGGTCACTGGAATTATCAAGTTATTATAATTTGTTTCATTTGTTTAGGAACCACACAGTAAGTAATAGGAAACTAGTATATAGCCTGATACCAAACACACGGGATAAACATATCTTTAATCACATAATAATGTATGAAAATGGAAAATGACAATGTGTTGGTTCAAGTTATTGAATTTCATTCGAAGATAGTAAGGGAATGGAGGGCAGTTTCGGACAACACTTGTAAAAAGTAAGTGGTACAATTTTCAACCAAATTAAAAATATAAGTATGTTAACAACCCTTTCACCAACAGCTGTCATATGGTTTGACATCTCCTGGTCGTTTATTACTTACGAAAACAACACAGTGCCCTTTTTAATACACTTTTCGAAACTTTTGAGCTTGAAGTTGTAAGTATTTCTCTAATTCCTTTGTAAATGATTTTGAAATTTAAGTACACCACCTCAATTAGTGACTAATATGAAATGAAAAAAAAGTGCATACAACGGGGAAACAAAGGTCTATTTATTAGATAAAATTATGATTTGTCCTCGGATGGTGGTGGGGCATATTCGGACATCGTTCACGGGGCACATTCGGACACTATTTTAATACCTCATAAAATTTCTATATGATTGTTGTTTACCAACAAACATCAATTTAGTCTAATTCTCAGATCTAATGATGGTTCGAAACCAAAAAAAGAAAACCAATAGAACTAGCATCAACGAAGATGAGATGGAAAGAGCTACCGAACTAGTTTCGAATAGAAAGTTCTCATAATTCTAGATCACAGGTGGTCCAACTGGGTCCATTATCTTTGCTAATTTCCCAACTAACGGTTGCATAACGGAAAAACTGTTTCTCAATGTTCTGGAACATTTGAAAAAAGTAGCAAAAAGCAACGTAAACGAATCAGTTTCAAAAAATCAATCAAAAAGTCATTGCACTTTGGAAACGGTTAAATATTGCCGAGAAAATTGCACAATTCATGTACCTTTTTCACCTAATGTCACAAATCGCTGACAACCGCTGGATGTTTCAGTTATGTGCCCTTTCAAGCAAAAGCTCTCAGTGTCCCAGAACGATTGGCTACTCAACCATCCTGGAAAAAACTATTTCTATACACGATCTTTCAGGTGTAGCTGCATCGGCTTATAATGCTTCTTTCAATCTGAGTAGTATCCTAGCTGGATTGAAAATGACAGGTTGCTATCCATTTTCAAGAAAGGTTTTTTTCGGACAAGGATTTTGAATGCTCAAATGATTTCACCTACTGGAGCGGAGGTAGCAACTGACTCATTGGATAATACAACAATGCTGCAAAACATTGCGGCTACAGCACAGATAGATTTTACTTTAGCAACTCTGTCCCCGGAAAATGTTGAACCTTTTTCAAAAACTTAACCGCGGAAAACCATCACTCGAAAACGGAAGAAAACGAAGCCACGAATTTTTACTGACTCTAACAGCAGGCAGTTTCCTTTCAGACAAATACTGATAAACAGAAAAATGCAGAATATGCTGGAAATAAGAGTAAACGGAAGTAATTGTTGATAAACATAAAATTTTAATTTTTTTTTCCTTGTCCGAAAGTGCCCCAGGACTGTCCGAAACTGACCCACACATTCACACATTCGGACAAAAAGGCAATTTACAAAAAATTGAATGAACCATTCGTAAACGCATCAACGCACACCTCTCACACACTCATATGATACATTGATGTCCAAATGACAACCAGGATTTTTTTCAAGTTTACAAAAAATATTAAAAATCAAGGAGAAAAAAGTATCCAAATGTGCCCCCCTCTCCCCTACTAATTAGAATCAGAATTTGCTAAGGTTTGCCTTGTTCACTCCTATAGGTCTACAAAACTGGGCCATTCGCAATTTGGCTAGGCCATTTCGAATTCTGGATGCTGTAGGTAGGCAATCAATCCATCACATTATCGGAGACTAGGAAATCAGCACTACATTTTTCGTGTTCATATGTTCTCTCTGAAAAATATAGTTTGAATTGATTAGGGGAGATGGGGGCACATCCTGGTTGTCATTTGGACATCAATGTATCATATGAGCCTGTTAGAGGTATGCGTTGATGCGATTACAAATGGTTTATTCGAATTTTTGAAAATTGCTTTTTTGTCCGAATGTGCCCCATGTGTGGGGCAGTTTCGGACAGTCCTGGGGCACTTTCGGACAACGAGAAAAAAAATTGAAATAAAAAATGTTTATCAACAATTACTTCCGGTTCCTCTTATTTCCAGCATATTCTGAATTTTTCTGTTAATCAGTATTTGCCTGAAACTAAGTGGTGCGGACTCAATTCACTTCATTTTCAAGCAAATTCATGCATTATTTCAAGCGATTTCTTGCAACAAATTCTTAGACCACCAGAGATGCCAGATTTACATATATGTTTGTGAATTCACAGAAATATCTGTAAAATACTTTTTATTTTTGTTGCAGACTTTTTGGATATAGCAATATTTCACAGGTTTATGAAAAATGAGAGGCTCTATTCATCACATCAAAGATATTTGACTCACCGTATGACATTTTTCCATAGTTTTAATACATAAAAAGTTTTCATATTTAGTTTATATCAATACACATGACGTTAGACCTATTTTTTGAGTCATTCAAACGTGCGGACGGCAACTCCTAGAGGGATCTCTTTTGAGTAAACGACAATGAGTTGATTCTCAAAGCACTGACTGAACATCTTTGAGTAATATTAAAATTGACTACATCCAAGCGATAACGGAGATCATTTCATCCCAGTTCATGAGCATCCCTTCAAATGGAAAGCCAAATCTGTTCGTAAGCGGAAAACCCGAAGAAGGGATGGGCCAATTTGAGCTTCTTTGTTTTGTTGTATTCGTCTCTTCTCGTAGATCAATATAATGTAGAGCAAAATCGGAAAACTCTGAAGGAATGTCGGAAAATTTGGAAAATTGTGTTCCCATATGACCGAAAATTACATCATGATAAGCGTTGGTAGACCATTCGATGTTTGCGCTATCGAAATTGATCTTTGTTCGTAAGTGGAAATGGATTTTCAGGCAAAACGACGCATTTCTATATCTTCTATCTATCTATATATCTATATAAATAAAAATGGTAAAAATGGAAGGCCAAATGTGTTACTAATCGCAAAATCCGATGAAGGAAAGGTCCCTTTTGAGCCATCTTCATTTTGTTGTATTTGTTGTATTCTGCCCATGAAACAATGTTATGATGAGAAAAAGTTCAGAAATTCGTTCTAAAGAATTCATATCAAAACGATAATTTTGGGCGTAACCTGTGGTCTGAAAATCATGTCTCAAAAACTCAAAAAATAGCATCTCTGAAATCGAGATATGTTATGTAAAACATCCTCATCTTTCAAGAAAAATATTTAAAATATAGCTCTCTCTAGTCCAAAGCCATGAATACAATAAAAAACAAATACAATCGATAATTGCGAAAAACAAGAACCATTTTTTGCAGGTTCAATATTTTTAAATAAAAAGCTAGCTCATTGGCTTCATTTAGATATGTCGATAATCTAAACCGGTTCAATGGTTCTGAAGTTAAGAATTTTTGAAAAAAGTCAGTTTTGGGAAAAATTTATTTTTCAGACCACCCTAAAATGGAAATGGTCACCCTAACGAAAAAATAAAAAGTACGGGTCTAATGTTTTGCGATAAAGAACAAAACTACGACTTTTTATCGAAATCAGAGAATCACTATATCGGTTTGGCATGGAATGGCTGTATATATACAAAATATACATATACAAAATATACAATAATATACAAAACACAATCTTACGTGCATCGCGATGTACAAAATATTAATGAATCTATGAAAATTAACGTTAAAAGACATTTCTACAGATCCGCACACTTTTACAGACATTTCCACATCTTTAACAGACTTTCACATATTTTTACAGATTTTTTTTTAAATCATCTGGCAACTCTTCGTTCCACTTTTTATCGAATATTTTCAAATCGCAGGAGTAAAAATTTACGTGACCGCGACTTCGTTTGTTTTTATTTCGTTCGGAGAAATATTATATCAGGGAAAGTGGACATTAAAAATGCGTTGCTCAGTGAAAGGCGTTAACGTTTTATCGTAAACCAAAAGTGTAGCAAACCGTTCATACACATTTTCAGGTTTATTTTGATAGAAATACATCGATACATTTCAACCGGAAGAGAAACCTCGTGAGAAACCGTAATGTCTTTTTCACAATTAAGCCGGTAGTTGACTCAGAAGATTACGTCCATCATCAACACGAAGCGCAGATTGCTTCACTGTTATATTCATCACCAGGACTAGTGGATCATAATTAAGCGGATTTCATTAGGTAAGCTTCACTAGCAACGCTGTTTTCACCGACATTACAAAAAAAAACGTCTCCAAAACATTTCACCTTTGCTATGTAGGTACGTATCGAAATTCGCCGATGTCGAATTTTGCTCCCACATTAAAATCTTGGAGTGAACTAAGTGTTATTCGTAGGTTGTTTATATTCTGTCAGGTTCTGATACCTTGCAATATAAGATGCTCTTTCAGGGATGCAATGGTCAATTAAAAAATTGACGGAAAAATGTAGTTCGTTCGTTTTGATTATTTTTGCCTTTGATAACAATACCATTTTCATAGTGTTGATTATCATAAGAAAAATAACACTTCTGATCATTGGATCTTTTTTGACATTTCAATTGGATTTTTTTTTGACAGCCGTTTTGATTCAGTCCGCCTAGTTCTGAAAGGAAACTGCTTGGTATGAGAGTCAGTAAAAATTCGTGATTTTACTTTCTTCCGTTTTCGAGTGGTGGTTTTCCGCGGTGAAGTTTTTGGAAAAGGTTCAACATTTTCCGGGGACAAAGTTGCCAAAGTAAAATCTATCTGTGCTGTAGACGCAATGTTTTGCAGTATTGTTGTATTATCCGATGAGTCAGTTGCTACCTTCGCTCCAGTAGGTGAAATCATTTGAGCATTCAAAAAACCTTTCTTGAGAATGGATAGCAACATGTCATTTTGAATCCAGCTAAGATATTACTCAGATTGAAAGAAGCATTATAAGCTGATGCAACTATACCTGAAAGATCGTGTATATAAATAGTTTTTTTTCCAGGATGGTTGAGTAGCCAATCTTTCTGGGAAATTGAGAGCTTTTGCTTGAAAGGGTCCATTACTGAAACATCCAGCGGTTGTAAGCGATTTGTGACATAAGGTGGAAAAGATACATGAATTGTGCAATTTTCTCGGCAATAGTTAACCGTTTCCAAAGTGCAATGACTTTCCGATTGATTTTTGAATTTTTAAAATTGATTCGTTTACGTTGCTTTTTGCTACCTTTTTCCCTACCTACCAAGAAACTGTTTACCCGTTATGCAACCGTTAGTTGGGAAATTAGCGAAGACAATGGATCCAGTTGGATCACCTGTGAGCTAGAATCATGAAAACGTTCTATTCGAAACTAGTTCGATAGCTCTTTCCATCTCATCTTCGTTGATGCTGGTTCTATCGGATTTCTTTTTGTAGTTAAGTTGTCCGATTGTGCCTCGTAGTTAAACAGTGTCCGAATGTGCCCCACCACCATCCGAAGACAAATCATAATTTTATCTAATAAATAGACCTTTATTTCCCCGTTGTATGCACGTTTTTTCATTTCATATTAGTTACTAACAGTACTTAAATTTCTAAATCGTTCACAAAGGAATTAGGGAAATACTTACAACTTCAAGCTCAAAAGTTTCAAAACGTGTATGAAAAACGGCACTGTATTGTTTTCGTGTGTAATTAACGACCAGGAGATGTCAAACCACATGACAGCTGTTGGTGGAAGGGCTGTTAACTTACTTATATTTTTAATTTGGTTGAAAATTGTACCACTTAATTTTTACAAGCTTTGTTCGAATCTGTCCCCCTTTCCCCTACTGCTAAACTCATCCAACACATTGAAGTTATTGTAATATTTTAGTATATACTTCTACGTTGAAGCACAGTTTTCATGTTGACATAAAGCATTGAAAATTGCCGAGCAGTTGTGGACAAAGGTTTCAATAACAATGTTTTGGATAAAAATTGTACGTTCACTTCATAGCCTGATATTCAAATATCTTGCACTTGCACTATTTTTTATGTTTGATTTTGCAAAGAAATGAAGCCAACAAAACTGTGTTTGAAAAATGTTCAACCCAAATACCCAAGGCAGAAGGAGATTACAGAAACTCTTAGAATTTTTCTAATTAGTGTAAATTCTAATATTGTTATCAGACCCCAAAAATAACTTCCGATTACTAACATGTCCATTTGTTTTGGTCTCCGCTGTCGAGTTTGGTGGACTCATCGCTGCTTTATTCCTTTTTTCTATTTTTCGCACGCAAACAATCACTAAGTTGAACTCTATGGCACACACTTCCAGATTTAGCCGCACAGCATTACTTAATTCGTTGCACTAATCACAATAATGATCTGTTCAAGTGTAAACTTGTCCGGTGACTGATCTACTAACCCAGCTGTGGGCCATCATTTATAGAGCTTCCTGTGTGATCGGCCACGGAATATACACCTTATCAATTCCGCTGCAATATAAGGCAGCCATACACATGTAACCGGCGGACACACGAAGCGTAAGCTTCAGACATAATATTTTACGTGTTGATAGAGGCTTCTTTCCGTGTGTAACTCTCCATAGCAATGGTTTCTTGAAAACAACCGGCGTATTTTTCGTTAAAAATATTAAGAGATCAAATACTCTTCTTGCTTCGCATCAAGCCATAGATTTTGTGTCACGCCACCGAGCTCCCCACCGTAATTTAATACGTGTTTACTACGGGCGGCCGGTGGGAGATCGTTTGAATCAATTTTCGATTCACTTCAATATTTTTTGGCGACCTGTACAACTCCTCTGATCTATATACATAAAAATTTCGTGTCACGATGTTTGTTACCGAACTCCTCCGAAACGGCTCGACCGATTTTGATGAAATTATACTCAAAATACTTGGTAGGTATGAGAATAGGTTGTAAACTATATATAATACTGGTAGGATACCGATAACCATACATTTAATACCGAATAGGTTGGCTCTATGCAGAAAAAAAGATCTGGATATTTTTGACGTAGAACTACGTCTTTCATTAAGGGTGCCAAATCAGAAAACAGGTCACGTTTTTATGAAATAAAATTAACGTTAATAACTATTTTTGCCGTGAACGGACTCTGGCGATTTACATATCAAACGAATCGGAAATTCCCTAAGATTTGTTTGATATGCTATAAATTACAATCCCATGGTGTGTAAATGGTTAAAATTCATGAAAACTATAAGCGTTTCCATTTTCCCATACATTTGTTCTGTCCATTTGTGTGCTTTCCCGAACAGAGTCATCAATAACGGGCAACTTGTGGACGAGCAACGAAGGGGAAATCGTAAGATTTATAGTATCCGTGAATAAAGGAAAAGAAAAAGATCGAAGGGGAATATTTGCCTAGAGTATAAACAGTGGATCTCGCTGAGGCAAACTTTCATTCTTCGTGAGAACACCGACTGAACAACATTGTTGCTGGGCGAGCTGGACGGCGAGGAGTGGAGGAGTAATACGGGGAATAAGTAAAGTTTTCCAATGGCCTTTTTTAAGGTTAAAGTCTGTTAAAGAATGAACTGAAGAAGTTTAAAGTCTCTCATGTCTTAGTTTCGGATTAAGCTGTGGACGCGACCAAATCACTGTCTCGCTGATGCTGATGTTCTCTAATTTTGTCTGTGATTTGGATTCGCATGACGGTAGCAAAGTTCTCCACAGCTAAGCTAATCTAGACCGGCAATATTAACAAAAAGGGCTCCTGTTGAGAAGAGCGCAAAACGGAGATGTGTGTATGTTTAATTGCTTCAAGCCATCGATATATGGATATTTGTGTGCGTACGTGCGTACATTTTAACGTATTGTGCCGTTGCGGGTGAACATGTCGATCCGAACGTGGCGACAAGGAGGTGAGATAGCAGGAGGAAAATATTTGCGTTAGGGTGTTAGTAATGAATTTCTGCTGAGGCCAATATTCAGCCTTTTTCCAAGCAGTTGATATTGTTTTCCGTCATCATAAAGGTTTCGTTGGTGCCTTTGACATTGCATTAATGCATTGAACTGACGCTATGGTAAAGCAGGTGTTAAGGTTGTGCACCAAAAAATTATTTGGGGACTACCAAGTTATTCAATAAGTTATAATAAGTTATTAATTTATTAGGGTTCGCGTACCAGTTGCAAAACTCCCTTCAACTGGGATTGCATTTGCGCTAATCTTGATCATAATGAAGTAGTGCTATTCTATTCGAGGTTGTTGAGATTAACAGAAAGCGTTTATTTTGTTTTTTTAGTCACCAAGAAAGTATATGTCGTTCTGGAATTTTGTATGTGATTTGGTTTCGCTTGCCAGCAGCAAAACTTTCTTCACTAAGGATGATAACTGCGCTTATCTCGAGCATGTATTGTTATGCGAGGACAAAAATGAATCATCAAACAATGATCGTCAAATGATTCTACAAGAAAAAAATCAGGGCGACCAAACTGGCAGAATGGTTATTTCTAAAATTTTATAGCATTATAAAGAAAATTCGCAGTTATGAACAAGCGAGTTGAATTAAACTACATCATAGTTCTACGTCAACAATGCTGTCGTGTCTTAGACACAACCTCCTATAAATTTTTTTTCAAAAATTTGACTTCATACCATACATATAACCTTAAATTTTGACCCCAATTCCATATTTTCAATTGCGATTTTATTATTTTTGTGTCAAAAATATTCTAATAATTTAACTGTTGTTCATTTTTTCAACAGAACGAATTCATTTAAATTGTTCAATGACTGATGGCGTAACGCCCGCTTCATTGAACATCCACAAATACACAAGTAACATCAATTCATCTAAAGCAGGGAGCATCTCCGACGAGCTGGAAGCCTTTTTGAATGAGCACAATGAGTTATCGAAATTCTTCAAATCACATTTGCTCGGATTACAAAATGACAATCACGCTATTGCCATCAACCCTTATAAAACATCAGCTGGAGAGCACGTGTGTAGTTCCAAAGCACAAGCGCTGCTGGAATCATGATAGCACGGTGACACGAGAATTTTAATGCGAAGAAAAAACAATAATCTGGAATTCATCGTTGACACACACCGTTCATACGACCCTCGCTATGTTCTTCTTCAATGGCACTAACGTTCCCAAGGTTTGCCTTCTCAACGTAGTATTACTTGCGTCATTTTTATTAGTAAATAGTTGAGATTTCTATGACGAACAATACGCCTTGAATGTATTCTGGAGTGGCAAGCTCAAGAATACGCGTGACTACAGTGCAAGTCAAAAAGGTTTCTTTAACGAAAAATCTCTTGCATAAACATTAGACCAACAAGACCCCGTCACAGATACTTAATTCATTATGAACATAATTTCTCATTTTGATTTCATATTTATGAACATGCGACGAAACAAACAGAGGGCGCACTCGAAGGATTTTTATGTTTATCATATGGTGATTTGACATGGTCAAGAAACGCCAATTCAAGATATCGTAAGCTGTGCCAACAATTTATGGTCGACATATACGCGAAGGTAGAGATTGAACGACTGCAATTCTTACTACACAATCAACAAAAGCGGTGCGAGGAATAATACATTCACTTGCGAGACACTATCATGAGCAACGCCGACACAGCTTTAGTTATAGCCAGGCCAAAGCGCAATGCATTGTCATGACATTGCGCGTGTGTTCAAACACAAAATGAAGTTCGATCGTATTCGTCCCCACATATTGTTGGTTGTATTCTGTTGAATGGAAAAAGCGCAATTTTGCATTCTGTTCAAGCTCAAGTCCAATAGAGTTGAGCAAATGTGACAACCTTGCCACGCAATTCGACGTAAACAACATTGGTCTCCATGTTCCATTTCTATGAAGCAAAAATAGTCATGGTTTTTTGGGTGGAATAAACACGCAAAATTTAGCATTCAAACACATTCAAAACAAAATTAGCATCCAAACGAAATCGAATAATAGTTTTCATTAAAATTTCAACTATTTAGAATTATTTCCGGAATTATGCCGATCAGATAGAGAGTAAAGTGAACCACAAATACGGATGACTTATTTTGACCATTGTTTCGCGACAAGGCGAACGAATTTAAGAGTGTAAAAGTCGATTTCGATAAAATTGTAGAATCCGGTCACTCATATGCATATATGAATATTGAGTTCTACAAATCGCTGAACAGTAATAAAAACATCCATGAATAAAGGAAGCAATATGGCTGTGTTTCAAACTTAGATTACCGATGTGAATACTCCTCGATTGAATGACAACGATAAAAGAACGCGATTCCAAATAGGCCGATTAATCAGCTCCATTGAAGTTAGCTGGCGTATCGCTGTTTTCCAATTTATGAACGAGACCAAGCTGTTATAAACTAAGCCATGTTGAAAATCACATGCACGTATTTTCTAACAAGGAGACAGCAATAAATATTGATTTTTTATATTTCATTTTTTCTACTTTACGACAAACTTATATTACTTTTTTCAGTTGACGTTTAACTTTTAAGAGATCAAACATGTCAGTTACGTTAATGAAATACACCAAGAAACATCACATAACCTTTCGTTCAAATCATTTAATTCGTTTTTTTATCGGTCATATTCGATTTATTTTAAAGATCGTTAAAATATTCAAACATACTTACAATACTTTAGTGTGTTTTATTCAACACCCAAAATATTCACTAGAAATAATTTATTTGGCAGAACAACGTTTGCCTGGTCAGCTAGTGATTGAATGAAATGCAGGAAAGATCCAAATTTGGTCGAAGAAAATCGGGTGTAGTTTGGTATTTTAGACGTAGGATTACGTCTTTCGGGAACATATTGGGGTACAAATTCAACATCGAAAATCGTGAAAATTGTCCAATTTCAAACGCTTATTGCTCAGTCATTTCATGATGGATTGATAAAATTTTTGCGTTGAATAAAATTATATATGCCATGAAACTAACTATCGAACAATTGAAAAATCTCAACCCCTATCCTAACGGAAACATCCACTTCTAATTGGTCGAAATTGACGATACATGCGGCGGATCCCTAACAGAGACATCATAACCAAGCTGCCTGGGAGAAATCGACATTGCAATTTCATGAAAGTAGGGGGAGCTTTTGTTCCCACCGAAATGTGTTTCCTAACAGAGACATTAAAACCAAGCTGCCCGAGTGAAATCAGCATTGCAAATATATGCAAGTCGGGGGCATTTTTGAGTAATACGATTAGTTCTAACAAATAAAATTTAAATTTAGAACTTTAACTCTTTGTGGTCGTTTATCTGCTCTCAGCCACCACAACAAAAAACCATGCTAATCTTATATTTTACCCAACCAAGTATCAGTTTATGCTTTTCCTAAACGAAGCTTGATGTCTAGTGAACCTGTTCATGAATTAATATGGTGCTTCTTTAGAATAGATAACTCAGTATCTCAGTATCAAACAAAGTAGTCACCCACACAAGACAACGCACAGTGCGTTGAATGCATAGGAAGGTGGGACAAAAATCATAACAGCAGAATTTAGCCATTGTAACACTTTGGTGTGATGAAAAGAATGTTCATAAGTATCAGAACTACTGTTTGCATAAATGTCTCATGTTATTTGAATAATCGCATAGGTGTCTCAAGCGACAAAATCTTTGTTAATCTAAAGTGAAAAGTTCTGAACATTTCGGATACGCAGAAATCATTTTTTGAGTAACTACGGGTTTAAATTATGTTGAAGTAGTTGTTTTTAAAGAGCAGAATAATTGTTTGCATAAGTGTCTTATGTCATCTGAATAATCTAATGTGAAAAAAATTGCTGGCATTGAGCACACATTTATTGCATCAATTGCAAAAGTGTCTCATATTCAACGGATAATGAAAATAAAATTATGTATTGATTATACAGGGTCTTTCAGATTAAACGCTCACGCAACTTCTACAAAAGTAAGCCGATTTTTATTTCCAAAAAAAAAACAATATCGATAACGCGTTTTAAACGGTGAACGGTGATACGCGCCGAAGGTCGTTGCGAATGCGAACCGTTTCTCTTTGTTGAGAGGGGAAAGAGTTTGGAGCATCTGAATTTGTAGGGGAACATTTCGAAGTCTTTCGTCAACATTAGGTACGTGGTGGAAGAGGACACCCCGATCTCCTGAGCTAAACGAGTGAGACTGGTGCGGGGATTGGCGCGGACGCTTTGCTGTAACTGCTCGATTTCCTGCGGCACGCTCGCGGTTTGTTTGGCGCCACATTTGCCAGCCTTGTTATCGAGATTACTACCAATTTCCTTGACTTCTTCACAAGACGTAAGATCACACTTTTTTTTTGAGCCATTTACGACGAGAAATGTTGAAATTCTTACCATAAGAGGACAAAGTTTCATGAGGGCTTCGGTTGCTCGAGTAATACGAAAAAAAAAATTATCAAGAGCTAATTGATTTTTTTTTTGTGTGAGCGATTAATCTGAAAGACCCTGTACTTCATATGACTTACTCTTAGAGACTGTTTCGAAAGATTTCGAAAATGAATTATAAAATATAATTTTTATATAAAAACATCACATTAAAACACATTGTTAAGTTATTACATATATATAGTTCACAAAAATAAAAAACTAAAAAAAAACCATTTTTCATAATCTTGCATATATTACTGCTTTTTCAAGGAAAAATAATTCCGACCAGTACGATACCTATGACCAAATTTAATACGACCGCAAAGGGTTAATGTTGGTTGCTTCGTGAAATTTAATATCAATGACCGATCGTGTATTGTGAAAAATTTAGCACAAGTGTAAGGTAAATGATTTTGGTTTGTCCAGTCGAAAATATGATCATGGTTTGTCCACTTTTTTGAATGCTCTAATTCAGCACATTTTTGTCAAATCAGGAATTCAAATGTTTCAAAACATATAAATAAAATTGGCTTTTTCATGATTTACGGTAATTTTATAGTATATTTGTACGAAATCACATGTTTCTAGGGATTATAAAATACACAATCTGTTGGTGTCAATGCGCCCCTCATTCGAGCTAACTTTAAATCGATCACCAGCTGATTATTTTGCACGTATTCAGACCTTTTCTGGATTATAACACTTACAAATATTGTAAACATCATGCTTGCACACCATTTGTATCAGATTTACATAGCTAAACCATTAAATTAACGCATCTTGATGAACTCAATTCTGATCATGAGTTGTCCAATTCAATAATGTTGTTTTGTCTACATGATTTCTATGGCAACCGCTTGGCGCGCTGCAGTTTGTTTATTGTGTCCTTCGCACATAGCAGAAATAAAGTTTCTCTGTGTTGAATGTGTTTAGGGTAATACTTTTAAAATGCCCAAGAAAAGGCAATATTCTGAAGAAAGCCTAAATTATGAAAGGATCAATATGATGACAGTAAACTCAAGCAATGATAAATGCAACATCTACTTGAGAATTCGAATGTTTTCATTCAAAAATGGTGATTTCTAAAACCGGACAAACCATGATCATTTTTCGGACAAACCAAGATCAGAGGTGGTCAAACCATGATCATAATCCCTCTTTGAGGAAAATCGTTAAAAAAACATACAAATTTGAATAATTTCAACGCCTTATGGTAGTATTTAGCAACTAGAGGCTTGGGGCTTTTCAACGAACCCAAACTCGTATCGATTATATGTGATTTTCAAGAAGAAAAATCGATTTGCATTTTCTAGTTGCGTAAAAACACCCCAAATCGGACAAACCAAGATCATTTACCCTAATTGTAAAATTGTATATGGTAGCAGTTGTGTTAAAAGTGACTCGATATATGAAACGATTTATTTAAATTTTTATAAATAAAAACCAAGGTGTGTTCCCGCTTGAGAACGGATCGTTCGGTTTAAGCTGTCTGTTTTGTTGTGTTCATTTCCACCCAAGGAAACGGTAAACAAAGTTCATGCGGAAAAAAATTGTGATGAAATATTCTAAAAAGTGATTTCCCATATGCTCTACATATAGTATTAGGTGTTGTTAATCCAATTAAAATTCGCATTGGGCTGAATAAACACTCAGAAAGTAAAAATTATAAAACAAAATTAACTTTTTCATTTCAAATATAATTCTCTGTATTAAAATAACATGTTTTACTGATGAGAAAAATGTATAATGGTTATTGATAATAATTCGGTATTGGTAATTATCTTATATTACATTGGTGAGTTTTTTTTCTTCATTTCATCCATACATAACACAGAAGGCATCTCGTCTAGGGTCACGAAGGCGGGTTTCAACATATTTCGTTCCACTTCGGCATGTTCTATCTGATACGCACCACTCAACGACTGTTTACCATACTTCTGTCATCATCACTCGGTAAACACTGGTGGTGTGAACAAACAATACCCAACAACCAAACAAAATTGCCCTTTTCAGGACCACCAAATCATTATCAAAGAGTTTAACGATGTGTTTCTTCAAACATATCCAAAATCGAAAGACAGCCTAACGGAATCCTACGTCAACCATGCGGTCGTGTCTCGGACACAACCCTCTTGTGACTTTTTTTTACTAATTTTATTCAGTGTTTACTCCTCTCTTCTTATTTTGTTTTACTGAGAAATATTAGACTGTCAAAAAAGTCCTGCGGTATTTCCGCGAGGTGTCGTTATAAGCGCGTAGTTCTAGTTGTATTCATTGTATCGAGTCATACTATAGCTTGTTGGAAAGGTATTTTTGCGCGCTATAATATAGTCCTTGACAGTGTTTTGTTTGAGTAAGTCGTTCGTGAGTTATAGTGTCGCAATATGGAGCAAAATAAAGAGAAAATCCGACATATTTTACAGTACTACTATGACAAAGGCAAAAATGCATCTCAAGCTGCCAATAAAATTTGTGCAGTTTATGGACCCGATACAGTTTCCATTTCCACCGCACAACGATGGTTTCAACGTTTTCGTTCTGGTGTAGAGGTCGTCGAAGATGCTCCACGCTCCGGAAGGCCTGTCGTCGAAAATTGCGACAAAATCGAGAAAGACCGGCATAGTAGCAGCCGTAGTATCGGTCAAGAGCTAGGGATTATTCATCAAACCGTTATTAACCATTTGAAGAAGCCTGGATTCACAAAGAAGTTCGATGTATGGGTGCCACACACGTTGACGCAAAAAAACATCTTTGACCGTATCGACGCATGTGAATCGCTGCTGAATCGCAACAAAATCGACCCGTTTCTGAAGCGGACGATGACTGGCGATGAAAAGTGGGTAACTTACGACAACGGGAAGCGCAAACGGTCGTGGTCGAAGCCCGCTGAAGCGGCTCAAACGGTGGCCAAGCCCTCATTAACGGCCAGGAAGGTTCTGCTGTGTGTTTGGTGGGATTATTAAGGAATAATCTATTATGAGCTGCTTCCCTATAGCCAAACGCTAAATTCGGACCTGTACTGCCAACAACTGGACCGCTTGATGGTAGCACTCATGAAGAAGAGGCCATCTTTGATAAACAGAGGCCGCATTGTCTTCCATCAGGACAACGCCAGGCCACACACTTCTTTGGTGACGCGCCAGAAGCTCCGGGAGCTCGGATGGGAGGTTCTTTTGCATCCGCCGTATAGTCCGGACCTTGCACCAAGTGACTACCACCTGTTTTTGTCCATGGCGAACGAGCTAGGTAGTCAGAAGTTAGCCACAAAAGAGGCCTGTGAAAGTTGGCTATCCGAGTTTTTTGCCAATAAGGAAGCGAGCTTCTATAACAGGGGTATTATGAAGTTGGCATCTCGTTGGGAACAAGTCATCGAACAAAACGGCGCATATTTGACTTAAAACAGATGATTGTAACTAATTTTATGAACAAATGAAAATTCAAAAAAAATACCGCAGGACTTTTTTGACAGCCTATATATGTAATCTACCCTAACTGCCGCAACGGGTCATTTGACATTCATATGATATCAGAAATATTTGTATGTGTGGTTGTGATACAAAACCATCGCATTGCGCATTGCATATTTTTGCTATTACTTTATATATTTTGTTGTATTTGTGAATGAATAGTGAATGTATAGAATTAATTGTATTGCAGAAAAACCAAGCGAGCTGACAGTAACCATTCCAATCTACAATGCTATTTTGCGTGTCAAAAATTTTAATTTAATTATTTTGCTAATAATTGTTATCCTAAAATGTCGAAATATGGTATGCCACTAATGTGGTAAATTCGATACCGAGGATAACCGGATAACCGAGGTAAATTCGAGGGAAATCACTAAATGATACTTAAATCATTCTTCGAAGTATAATAAAAAAGCGTGTGACTTGTTTGGGAGTCGAAGTCGGAAAGAACTTTTATTACAATCAACTTCTTTGACAGCGGTATGTTTTACTCGCTTAATGCTAAATACGCGAATAAATGAAACTATCCAAAATGTCTATACAATATACTCATCAGATAGGCGTTTTCTAAAATTCAAATAATCTTAATTCTAATTCAATATACCGTTCTGAATCATATTTCGGATACTTTGTTCTTATATCTTGAAAATCTTAATGCACTGATGATATAACTATCAAATTAATATCACAATTGCTTCTTTAGAGTAATCCCTTGGTTTCACTATCATTTCACATGAGAACTACATTCCAAATATAACATAATCGGCAAAAATCTTACAACACTACTCATTATCGTTTGTGTTTGACGTTTGCTTCGCGTGAGCACGTAGAATTTACCTGTTCATAAATATTTAAATTTCTCCCGTGTTTTATCAGTTGTCATCATTGTTAAAAGTTTACTGTGATTGCTTGGTAAGTGTTTCGCAGTTGATTATAAAATATAATCAAGTGTAATGTAATTTTCGTCCAAAAAATTACAAAATAAAGTGTCCGAAATTTGAATTTAATCTGTCCGAAATTTGATTTAGTGTCCGAAGTTTGATTCTTATTCGCTTCATTTGAAAAGCATTTTATTCGACGATTTTTTATGTTTTCAAATAGGTACCGTTCTGAATCATATTTCGGACGCTTAAGGCATCTGATGCAGAAAACAGATCTAAGCTTTATGTACAGGTATTTTTTGGTTTATATTTTGGATAAATTAGTTCAATATGCTTTTAAGCTTTCTAGTTTGGTACCTATTTGATTGAAAACACGGGAGAAATTTAAATATTTATGAACGGATAAATTCTACGTGCTCACACGAAGCAAACGTCAAACACAAACGATAATGAGTAGTGTTGTCAGATTTTTGCCGACTATGTTATAATTCAAATGTAGTTCTCATATGAAATGATAGTGAAACCAAGGGATTACTCTAAAGAAGCAATTGTGATATTAATTTTAGAGTTATATCATCAGTGCATTTAGAATTTCAAGATATTAAAACAAAGTGTCCGAAATATGATGTCCGAAATATGATTCAGAACGGTACCAAAGTAGAAAGCTTAAAAGCATATTGAACTAATTTATTAAAAATATCAACCGAATAATACGTGTGCAGAAAGTTTAGATCTGTTTTCTGCATCATATACCTTAAGCGTCCGAAATACGATTCAGAACGATACTATATCAATCGAGTCATTGTTCACTAACTATTCATAAAGGGTCACTCGACCCGCTGTGGTAGGAATAGGTTTACACGAAACATCGGTAGGTTCAGTGTAAAGCTGGCCGTACACTGTTTGTTCAGAGGTTAAATATTTAACACTTTTTGACAGATAAAATTTGGTTTGATATTTGTGCAAACACTACTCTATTTGCCACTCTTCAATTATCAACAGTGGCAAACAATGTCCAATATCGAACATAGAAAAAATCGACTGAAATATTCAAGGTAACCTAACCATGTACCGACAGGTTTGACGAACATACCGAATAAATATTTTAGGCATCCAATAATTGAACATTTGGTTGTGGTGATTTGTGTGGAATATATTTGATCAGTACACGTCGATCAAATTTTATCTGGCAAAAAGTGTCAAATATTTGGCTTCGGTCAAACAGTTCATGTTCAGTATCAATCATCTCTAATAAAAGTAGTTTTAAAAGCATTTCATAAACGCTGCATTTCTCAATATTACGATTTAATTTTATTCAGCCCACAGTATTGGATGAACTTCAATTGAGGTTTGGACTACTCAAACACGCTGGATGCTCAGCTTAAATTGATAACAAAGCACACAGCGCTGCGGCGTCACAGACAACATTTAATCGAACAACAAAGAACTTTGATTCGCGTGTGCTAACAACACAAATCAGCCAAATCCCCCACGTGTGTCGTTCAAACTTCTTTCCTCTAGGAGCAAAACATCTTCTCCGGTGCATTCGGGGGTTCATTGAAAGATTACGAGTTTTATAAATAAACTAACAACAGCCTAGGCGATAAGCGCCAGTTGGTTGGATTGAACTGGATCGGAAATAATGATTTTCATGAACGATTTAGCCGTCTCATCCGAATCAATCCAGCATCAGGTCTCCGGTTGTTTGTGAACGCCGGCTATCATTTGGAGCACTCGTGGGCACCAGGAGCCGCAAACAGCTGAGACGGCTGTGTAATGAATCTGTAATATACTACCATAAGCGGAATCCCAATCTCGGATAGAACCGGTTTCCGAGTGATCGATTGCGTGCGGCGCAACCGTTGAGAAGCTCGACAACATCGTTGGAAATGGAAAGCAAAAGCGGAATTAACTGGATGCTGTTACAGTTTTCACGCTTCAGCGGCTGCGGTTGATTACCTATCTATCTGTTCATGGCGGGTACTCTTCGAGGGTGACCGATTGGTGAATTACTGCGAAAATAGAAATGTGTAAACGGAATGTCTTCTACGGGTGATGTTTGGGTTCGCAATGTGCACGGATGATCTCTGCAGCAATGATAAGGAAGTGAGCCGCCTCTGATGATTGTTTCCTGTGGAGCGGGCAAGCTTGGTAACAATGTCTAATTCTTGTTTATTTCGCAACAGTTGCGAGTTGTACTTTTGCTGCTTTATTTTAAGAACAAAGCTCTTTGAAAAATTACACGAACTTTCACTGTATGAAACGAATCCTGTAAAACCTTCATTCTTCCACGCGATCATTGACAGATTGATCGCGCGACCAACACGCGACCGTCGTTGCATACTGATTGTGTTTACTCACAGAACTCGTTATGTAAAACCGCTTTTGTTACTTTCTTCCTCTCGTTGGGGCTCGAGCGATACCTGTTGGTTGAGACCTTCGGCTAAATAACAGTAAATCATACCGTCACACCTACGGAAAGCTTGGCGAAGTGTTTACGACTGGAATTCATAATGGCATCGAACTTTAGATGTATCGTAAAGTTGCGATCTCTGGAGTGACCGTAGGAATGCTATAAATTCGGCACCAGAACCCTAGCCAAGGTTAGTCGTGGGAAATCGGTTCGATATGATGGTCCCGGTGAAGGTAGCGTTCATCCTATTTGTGTTGGCTCGAATAGACACAGTTCTAAGTGCTGAAACGGCGCGTTATGACCACTATCGGGTATACCAAGCAATACCAAACACCCAAGAGCAGTTGAAGACTTTAGATCAGCTCAGATCATCAAGTGATAGTTTTATTTTTCTCGAAGCTGGCACTAAAGTTGGCGATGAATTCAACATTGTCGTTGCGCCTCATAAGTTGGCAGATTTTACCGAAACCATGGAAAGTGCAGAAATTTGCGTAAAAGTGCTCGAAACGGATCTGCAGCTCCCCATTGATGAGGAACGAAATCGAATGCAGTCGAAGCGAACCAAAGGAGTTTTCGATTGGACTGAATATCAGGAGTTGGATGATATTCACAAATGGTTGGATAAATTGGCCACGGAATATCCACAGGCCAAAGTGATTGAGGCGGGGCGTTCGTACGAGAATCGAACCTTGAAAGGCCTTAAAGTGTCGTATAAGCCGGGGAATCCTGGAATATTCCTGGAAGGAGGAATACACGCACGTGAATGGATATCTCCCGCAACAGTCACCTATATACTGAACCAATTACTTACCAGTCAAGATCCTAGTGTGAGAGATATCGCCGTAAACTACGACTGGTATGCTGTCCCAAGTGTCAACCCTGATGGATATGTGTACAGCCATAAGAGGGATCGCCTCTGGCGAAAAACACGGACCCGATTTTCGGGGGGTTGCTACGGTGCCGACCCAAACCGTAATTGGAATTTCCAGTGGGCAAGACAAGGCGCTAGTCATCGATGCACCTCGGATGCGTATGCAGGGCCGCGTCCATTCTCGGAAATAGAAACCAGAAGCCTATCGGAATACATTGAATCGCTTAGTGGAAAAATCCACGCATATATAGCATTCCATTCATACTCTCAGCTGCTTCTGTTTCCCTATGGACACACCAGTGATCACGCGCCAAACCACGATGACCTAAGTGCGATCGCGAATGCTACCGTGAAATCACTGGAGAAACGTTACGGAACCAAGTATGATTACGGTAACACATACGACGCTATCTATCCTGTCAGCGGTGCTAGTGCCGAATGGGCATATGGAGTTCAGAACATTAAAGTTGCTTACACGTACGAGCTAAGACCGACGCGTTCGTTCTTCGGTTTTGTGTTACCTCCTGCACAAATAATTCCCACTGGTGAAGAAACGCTAGACTCGCTGGTCACACTATTGGCAGAATCTTCGAAGCGGGGTTATTTCAATCTATGACATGATTTAAAAAATTCTATGATTAAGTTGAATATTACCAAATAAATAGAGTTTAATCAAAACATGGAAAATATTTTGCTGATATATATTATATCACCTAAGACATCTCCCACTTCACTTCGGTAAAACTGGCACACCTTCGTCACCATATCTTCTGGTCGCACCATATCTGGGATTCCCCAGACGGACGAGTTAGCCATTTAAATGTTCACATATAGGTTTTGACGGTTTGAGAACATGAGGTCAACCGTTGTCATGCTGTAGAATCTTCCTGGTCCCACCAAATACATAACATGACTTGTTTGTATAAAAGAGGCTACATACTTTGATTTTCACAAATGGTTGGATAAATTGGTCAGTTTAGTCGTTTTTATTTCGCTTATTTCAATGATAAGCATAGGGAGCTCAAATCATCACTGAATCGTATGTCCTTAGGTGATAAGTCTTAGGGTTGCAATTTTGAGTGGCATTGTTGGTCATATTTCTCGTCATCGACCCTGTCTGTGTTGGAAAAACTGGAATAGTTCTAAGTTCGCCCAAATTAATAGCGCATCGATACATGATTTCCCTTCAACGTGTTCAATATTGAAATCAAATTCTCCCAAATCTACTGGAACTCTAATCAACCTAGACGAGGGATTTTTCATCGAAAAAAGGTATACCAATGGGCGGTGATCGCTTTCACTGTAAACCGTATTCTACGCATGGTCGAAAATAGGTGATTGCCCAGTGGATTGTAATTAGTTATTGTTTTATAGTGGACTTTTTACGTCCATCTAGGGTAGAAGACTCGTAAATGGCACAGATAGATAAGTGAGGTTGTTGGGTTGAATTAGGATTGCGCCACAAACGGTTTTGAAATAAGGGAATTTTAATATGTGTGGAGAAATCAACTTGTGTTTTAAAATGTCAATTTATTTTTTGCATTCTAACATAATATCCGAAGTTATTAACAAGTGACTTGAACAAAATAACAGCGTAGTTCTACGTCAACAGTATGGTCGTGTCTTGGACACAACCTCCTAAATTTTTTTTCATGCTACTAAAATAGATTTTTACCTACAACGAATATTTTCGATGGGACAGATTTTTGGTACAGATTTCTGGAAGAAAAAGTACAGATGAGAAAGACTTTAAATCCCTCTGGTACAGATGAAAATGTGGCAACACTGCCTGTGATTGTTTACAAGGATAATTACCCCAGGATATCCGTCAGTGAACCACGTAAGTATAAGAGAATGAAGCACGTCGAAACACAGAACTTTTTTGTGCGAGAGATTGTGCAGAAGGGAAGATTAACGTTGAAATATCTACCGACCGAGGATCAATTGGCGGATGTAATTATGAAGAGGTTGGCATCAGGGTCCGAAATCTTCGAAGATGAAAAATGAATATCGACTCTCCTCTCAGTCGCTTCGCTTCGACTAGCACACTTTGGAATTCGCAGTCAACATAATTTGAATTCACTAAAGAAATAATTGACCAGCGTTGAGAACGAGGATAACTAATAAACTATTCTAGTCCAGTGATTTTCAACCGGTGGGGAATTCCCCCCTAGTGGGTAATTTGGTCATCAAAAGGGGGGAAATCTGCAAGCGACTATTGCCCATTTACTTCGCTTTGAATTTGACAATGGATAACAAAAATTGCCACAAAAACTTTATTGGATACGCTAAAATTTTCGATCCTCGGTAAACATTTCCAAATCTGAAATATAATGTTCAATTGATCAACTTCACAATGTTTGAAGAACTTTCGTCGGTGAATGATGATGGAACAGACGAAGAAACAGTACAGAACACCATTAAAAAGAAAATTGTACAGCATTTGTAAAGATTTTTTACAACAAATTAAACTTGAAACATATTTTACTTATATCAAAGAACAAGATCTGAACATGGTTTGAAATCCCTTCCGACTGGCAATGGCGAGTAACAGAGTTGATATCGGAGATGACATGAGGTGTGCTTTTTGACAACGTTCTCCGATTTTGGTGGAAATCATTCAGGCGCAGGTGCTTACTGACTTTATATACCTTTTTTGTAATCAGATACAAGTACAAAATCATATTTGTTACGAATATAACTTGAAAGCCGTTTGTATTCTTTCATTATTTTACTGGTATGCTACAGACTTTCTTATGAAATACTGACAGGGGGAAGCACAGGGATTAATTTTCGTAAAAGGGGGATGGAGCAGAAAAGATCGAAAACCACTGTTCTAGTAAAAGATAATGGTAACTGACAATAGTATCCCTTCATTCAACTGACTTCAACCCCGACTTCTTCTTCCCCCTGACACGAATCTCTTTATCCGCGTATGCAATCCTAATTTTACGTCCATATAAAGTGAAACGAAAACTTTATTTCTGTTGCAAAAAAAAGTAGTTACACGATTAGCCCTTATACGGATACTGGCAACTATATTGCCACCAACGAAAACTCGCTGCACTTGGAATATTATTATATCAATTATATCAATATTTTACTTAGTAAAAACCTGGTAATACTCCAATTTGGTTCTGCTGCTAAAAATGTACGATATTAATTTGGGAGTCATTTTTATGTAACAAAACCACGAGTTTAGAGCGCCGGTAATAAATTATGTTTAAATTCGTTGAAAATTCAACATGTTGAAATGTTTTTCACTGTAAACGTACTATTGGTAAGATCATGCAGTTTTTTCAATAAAATAAATTGTGTATTTGATGAAAAAATCTAATTTTGTAATGAGTCGTTCTGTGTTACATTTTCTGTTTTGTTTAATTTTATTTTCATCTCCTTTCCGGTGAATTATCCAACCGGCGGAGTTTATTATTTTTCAACTCGTTTATGACAATGCGTGGGCCCATTTATACGTTGCTACTAGCTGACTTGACACTGAGCTGCTACCGACCCAGTAAACTCGCTTGACAATTGGTTGACTCGCCTTGGGTCAACAGCAATTAGGCCCGAATTTGACAGATGATTGTGTAGCGCTCCTCCATAGATATTTTTCCAACTAGAACATAGGGAAGAATTCAATAAGGATTATCATATAAGAATGTCGGAATTTTCCATACAAACCAAAAATTTCATACAGCATAAGAAAGATATAGAAATATAGAAAGTATAGAGAAATTGAGAGTTCAATGGGTAGGAATTAAGATTAAGAATGCTTCGTTAAAAGAAAGTGAAGAAAATAAAGAACAGTCGGAATTCTCAGCTTGAAGTATAAAGTTGTTTTATTTCCTAAAGAAAGTGCCTTAGACCGCTCGGGCGCTTCATTTGATGACAGCGGTGAGATTCTGTCCAAGTGGGAACAGCAACCCACCCATTGAGTGATTATTCAGAAGCTATCGCGAATGCTTACGCGATTTTTAATCAAAACTGAAGAGACAAAAGTGATTGTTCCAGCATGGAGAAATTTTCGTGCGTAATTGAAAAGCTGGCGTTTGGCGCAGATTCGGAATTTCCAAACAGTATAAAAAGTGGATACGAGGCAAAAAATTAACGAGTGTTGTGAAACAGCAGGACTCGAGTACCGTAGATGCGTATGACCGATTGCGTCGTTGAGGCACTCAAATAAGAACAGAAACAAAAAATGTCATTGAGAAGATGCGCATACACAATAGAATATGTGAACAATTCAAGTGCAATAGCTGAAAATAGAGCTTTGTTTTTTGTGCTCCCGTGGTCGAGTGGTTAGCGTCAAACCTAACATGCCGGGGGTTCGGGTTCGATTCCCGTTCTGGTCGGGGAAATTTTTCTTCAAAGAAATTTCCTCTGACTTGCACTGTGGTCACGCGTATTCTAGAGCTTGCCACTCAGAATGCATTCAAGGCGTGTTATTTGGCATAGAAATCTCAACTAAGTACTAATGAAAATGACGCAAGTAACACTACGTTGAGACGGCGTAGTTCCTCTAGGAACGTTAGTGCCATATAAGAAGAAGAAGAAGCTGAAAATAGAAGCAGTGTGATGATATTAACACTCCTATACTCGCGCATTGGTCTGTCAGACCGAGAAATCAATAATTCGTTCATTTCTCAGAAAACATAAACACTACGACTTTGCGATTCTCTCTAGCTTCGTTATTCGTCGTTCGTCATCGTTTAGCGTTCGCATGTGTTGGTACAAAGGGGGCGTGTGCCACCTTTTTAACACTTTCGGTCTGACACACCGACGCGAGTGTAGGAGTAACTTTTTTGGACAAGTGCCTTTTTTCATATTCTAGAATATTGTTGAATGGAATGTATACATTAATGTTAGTGGCGTGGAATATTATTGCATATAATTCATAAGATCATTACCGGGCTATTCCTATCTGACTTCAGTCCCTTTTGTAACTGGATTGAACGGATCCATATATTAACTTTTCGTCGTTAAATTCATACGTTCAAAAGCAAAATATAAATGTTTGACTTTCGTATAGTTATTCGCTAAATATAATGGTCATACATATACACACTTGTGAAAGAATTTCACTTGTGGAGTAATTGTAAACAGTAAACTATAAACTATAAACTATAATTTTTTAACAGTTACAGTTTCGGGAATATTTTATTTATAATGGACAATATCGACAAGAATACAAGAAAAAGAAAAGGAAGTTACTAGAAATCCTTTTATATAATCTTTTTATGCCCAATCTAAAAAAAAGGCATTAATTTCTAGTTTACCAAGAATACAGAGACAAAAAATATTAGAAATATGCAAACTTTATATTCCAGAACCTTCATCATCTGGTAATTGTCTAGAAGGTCGTTATACATTCTTCTCTTTAATAAAAAAAAACCCGAAAAATACGCAACAACTACATGAAATGTAAAAAAATATGTTTGTTTCGGGCATGAAATTATGCTATGTTCTGTTTCTTACTCCAATGAAACCACAATCGGTTAATACGTTTTAATAATGTTTTATAGCTCTTTATACTTCCATGAATTATATTCAGTTGCTTACTTTTAATTAATAACAATGAAAAATTCGAATTTCGTTATTTGTGTTGGAGTATCAAAAATTACTCTGTTTTGAGGAGGCTGAATTAGATGACTATTGAAACATAATAAAGAGTTTTTATCATTCAATCATACTCTCTTCTTCAAAAAATGCCAATAAAGCCTGAAAAATACACAATGTCAGCATTACAGAGAAGTTCGGTCTGTGACACCGTGCGCGAGTATACGTATTATGATTTTGCACTCGAGTACAGGAGGGTTAAGGATGCAGAGATGTATTAAAGAATGGGAACGCTGTGTGAACGAGAGACCACGGTCGATGGCAGCCGGCGGGATTTGGTGCGCTGCCGTGATGCCAGTATTGAGGATTCTGGTTTCTGGATGGAGGAAGACATTATTAACGCTAATGTAAACCTAGTTAAACTAATTAAATAATTTTAGAAGAAAAAAATAATATATTTAAAAGCATAAATTTAAAAAAAACCGACATATTTTACAGTACTACTATGACAAAGGCAAAAATCTCAAGCTGCCAATAAAATTTGTTGAGTTTATGGACCCGATACAGTTTCCATTTCCACCGCACAACGATGGTTTCAACGTTTTCGTTCTGGTGTAGAGGTCGTCGAAGATGCGCCACGCTCCGGAAGGCCTGTCGTCGAAAATTGCGACAAAATCGCTGAATTAACCGAGAAAGACCGGCATAGTAGCAGCCGTAGCATCAGCCAAAAGCTGGGGATAAGTCATCAAACCGACAACGTGAAGCACAAACGGTCGTCGTCGAAGCCCGCTGAAGCGGCTCAGACGGTGGCCAAGCCCTCATTAACGGCCAGGAAGGTTCTGCTGTGTGTTTGGTGGAATTGTCAAGGAATAATCTATTATGAGCTGCTCCCTATGACCAAACGCTCAATTCGGACCTGTACTGCCAACAACTGGACCGCTTGAAGGTAGCACTCATGAAGAAGAGGCCATCTTTGATTATCAGAGGCCGTATTGTCTTCCATCAGGACAACGCCAGGCCACACACTTCTTTGGTGACGCGCCAGAAGCTCCGGGAGCTCGGATGGGAGGTTCTTTTGCATCCGCCGTATAGTCCGGACCTTGCACCAAGGGACTACCACCTGTTTTTGTCCATGGCGAACGAGCTAGGTAGTCAGAAGTTAGCCACAAAAGAGGCCTGTGAAAATTGGCTATCCGAGTTTTTTGCCAATAAGGAAGCTAGCTTCTATAACAGGGGTATTATGAAGTTGGCATCTCGTTGGGAACAAGTCATCGAACAAAACGGCGCATATTTGACTTAAAACAGATGATTGTAACTAATTTTATGAACAAATGAAAATTCAAAAAAAAAAATACCGCAGGACTTTTTTGACAGCCTAATATATACCTCGAATAAGTGTATCATATTTATTCTCACCCGTTTACACCTATTTTCACGTGAATAAATCCATCTATGGCTATAGATCTCCCTAATGTAAACCCGCCATAACAATACTTTGTGTTGAATTTCTTCGAACTGAAGGTACTATTCGAAAAAAGCAGAAAGGCAAAAGGATTTGGGCCAGGAATTGGATACAAAGAAAAGGAGCAACAAATTGATTTGCCTTTCTCCTGGAATATCGTTCAGATTATTGACGATATTTTTTAGAATCTCGAAAGCAACCATAGCTAAGATAATTACGAAAGTATGTGATGCTATAAATGACAGTCTTTTTTTTCGCCTTGACAGCAGCTTGGTGTGCCAATTTTTAAAATGAAAATGATAGTAGATTTACAGGTGGAATAAGTACGCGTTTCATTTGTTTTTCCAATAATTTTCAAGCTATGAACAGAAGCTTCGCATACTTTTAAATATATTCAAAATGGTTACATTTATTTACAGTTGGCATTCCTGATTCGAACGCTAAATGCCGTTTTGAGGTATGCGAGATTTGCTAATGCTTCCTTTATTTACAATGCAGGCTTTTAATCGCATGCGATATAGTCACTCGCGATATTTTTCAGTGCAGCTCTTCACAATGGTGCTCGGTATCGCGCGATAATCTGTCATAATCTAACTGTCAAAACAGCATCCCTCTAATCATTCTGCCATTATATGTTATGGACAAGATCGTATTAGATTGGTGGAACAAAATCGTATCGCTAGAAGTGTGAATGCAAGTATAAAATTCCAGATAATTAATAATCGAGAGACTAACAAATTCAATCGAATATTAACTAAAATGTGTAAAAGTAATTATGATTATGCAGCAATATGGTTTCAATAGGTGATCAACTCAGCTCTCACTTGATGAAGCGTTTCATATGTATAGAGCTGAACATTTATTTCGATATATCGTTCCACCCATGTAGCATATATTGTTCCACCTTTCTGATGTATGTAGTATCCCCTGTCAAAGTAACGCAGCCAAAGCTTGGAGAGTTTTGTCTTTTTTCGCACTGTCATGGGTGATTTCGCGCTCTGCTCTGATTGATTGACGTATAAAACACGCCATTGAAGAAAAAAAATCGCGTTCATTGTGGATGATTGTAAATCCGGCATAACGGAGACAGAGGAAGGTCGTTCGGATTGAATGGATCCGTAACAACGTAATAACCACATTGAGTTGTATTGGTGTGGTTACATTGGTTCCCCCTTGCTTCGTTCGAATTCGTCAGCTTCCGAGCCAATGGCACCTTACCCTAAATCATCAGTTATCGTCGGGATAGGTTCGCTGCTGCTGATTTACATCGCTCTTAATCGCTCCTCAAGATTCTTTGTTTCTAAATTCGGCTCTATCGCCATTTCGGCAAGTTGTATTTGTATCTGCTCGATCACCTTACTGGCGTCATCTGTCTGACGGTTCCCAGATCCTAAC
Source organism: Toxorhynchites rutilus septentrionalis (assembly GCF_029784135.1). Lineage (NCBI taxonomy): Eukaryota > Metazoa > Arthropoda > Insecta > Diptera > Culicidae > Toxorhynchites > Toxorhynchites rutilus. Next base: position 171,168,068 of record NC_073746.1, read on the forward strand.
GTTGTTGAACTTGCATTGATGAACAACTACGGAAACGCTCAACTGCTCTTTTATTCGCTGTTCTATTTTCTTACGGTGCTGGAACTGGGACTGCAAATCCTCAATCGTGTTCTGCATCTTGTGGTCCTTTTCCTGAAGCGGCTTCTTGCAGGCCTGCTGCTGTTCTTCGAGCCTATTTTGCATCTGTTCAGTTATCCTCTGGAATTCCCTGATTTATCCGCTGGCCTTGGATCTGCTTCATTCTGTACATGAACTGTAGTTATGACCGATAGGATCTAACCTCGTTTCACCACACACGCTGAACAACTTGATCCACCTCCTCAGTTACGTGCACGAACACGAAATGGAACCAATAACTGCATTCGTCACAACAAGCGATCCGGTTGTTGTTCTTATCAGTGTACAACGCATAACTCATACCTGGCTCGTTCTGCCCGTCTCATCTGACCAAATTACCTTCTTCCAGACATCAATTGTTCAATCAATGTGATCATGTGCCCACTTAATCCGTTTTAAAATGTTTTTTCCCTGACAGCCATGGTTTCTTAGGTGCCACTCGATCCTGAAAACCTTATTTTTGGAGTCAATTTCGCGCTGTTTGAGGTGTCACATGGATGTAAAACTCGCTCTCTATTTGTTTTGAATTTTTAGAAGCTGAACCACCTCGATTTTGATTGACTTCTGATACGATAGCCCTGTCAATTCGAAAAGTTGGCCCTGATGAAACTCCTGATAACGTTCATGACATGAAAGTACCACCCTCTTATAAACTTTTTAACTATTTGAGCAACTGTATATTTGCCTAGTCGGATGACATCTGCACGGAAGCTTTCGCCGATTGCGTGATGTTCTATTATCAGTTTGTGGACAAAGTACACCATTTTGGCCATTTTGCATCAAAATAACAACAACTTTGAAATCTTTCAAACAAGGAAATAACAACTGTATGCAATGTTCACATATAAAGTTGATAAAGTAACAGGAACAGCGTAGTACACATCAAAATGCTACTAAGCATATTTAGGGATATTTTGGCGAATAATTGTATGTTTTGCTTTCGTTTAAAATTTCTAGCGATTTAATTCCTGAAGGTAAGGATAATTACAAGAACGTTTGATTATCAAATGATAAGTACCGTCATCCGGGGGCAAATTGATCACCGGGGTGAAATTGATCAAACGTATTACTGAAAACAAACCCAAATTTTCAGAGGTATTATGCAATTTAATTTTAAACTTTTTAATCTGATATGTTGAATAATCATCTGAAGGTTCTTTCTGTCAATGGATCTCAACGAATCTCTTATATAATTGCATGAAAATTGACATTTTTCTGAATACGATTTTTGTTTCCATTTTTCACTATGGTAAAAAAAACATATTTTCAACACATCAAAACAATATTTATAGACGCTGAACATATTGATTCACTTCTACCGTTACTTGATGAGTTGAATAAGTAATCAAATACTTGTAATTACTATTCAAACAAGTGAGAAAAAACCATTTAACAAAAAAGCACCACGAATGACCAGAACCGAATCCATTCATGCGACATATCGAACGTCTTGGTTTGTCAAAACTAGCTCATTGGTGACCATTTCAAGAGTTTTTGCCACATTAGGATAACCCGAATGGTCTCCGGATGACCTGCAGATAAGTGTTTAAATCGAGTTATGAAAAGGCATGACGACACCTTTAGGTGGATTGAATCAGGTTTTTGTCACCTGAAACCCTTGAATTATCAGTAAAATGGCCGTAGGTGCCGAAATAATTGATTTTCTATACATTTTTGTGCATATGTTACTAGAAAATCCTGAAAAACATATTGATCAATTTCACCCCGAAATTTTCCGCTAAAAATTTTCCAAATTAGCGCTTAAGGATTTTTTTGAACAAAACTAACCATAAAGTTTTGTGGGCTTTGCACTAGTACTGATTTCAAAAATAATTGGGTATAAATCTAACAAAAAAAATCGAAAATATTTACATTTTTCTGAAATTAGTGATCAATTTTCCAACGGTACCAACAAATTTATAGAACAAATTCAAGCAGCATAATTTCCGAAGGGGAGGAAGCAACCAGAATAGCCAATCCTCCTGCACGGGCAAGCATGCTAGACATATCTCTATGCTCTTCTTCGTTATCCCTGGATTGCATGTGGAAGGTAATCCAAGATCCCCACGGTAGTGATCACCTACCAATAATTTTATCGATCGCTAATGAATCAAGCTCTCGTCCTCCATTACTATGCTGGGACAAGGAATGTTCAAAGGTCTACCTTGAAAAATTCAACCGCTCGTGAGTCAGTCAATATTTCGTATGACCTCACGAAGAATATTGACTGGAGAACATTTGCGGAAATAATATCTGAAGCAATTGTTTCAATGCATGAACTTCCTCCACTCGAAGAATATAACTTTATATCGAGTTTGATTTACGAAAGCGCACTATAAGCTCAAAAGAAACGTGTACCGGCTACCACTTTCCGACGTCGTCCTCCATCACTATGGTGGGACAAGGAATGTTCAAAGGTCTACCTTGAAAAATCATCCGCTTTCAAAAAATTCAGGAAAACTGGATTAGTGGAATGGTTTCTAAAGTACCAAGCTCTAGAAGCCAAACTAAAAGGTTTGATTAAAGCAAAAAAGCGTGGATATTGGCGGAAGTTCGTCAATGGTTTGTCAAGGGAGACCGCTATGAGCACTCTTTGGAATACGGCTAGGAAAATGCGTGGCTGGATCCATACAAACGAAAGTGAGGAATACTCTGACCGTTGGATTTTTAACTTTGCAAGGAAGGTTTGCCCCGACACCGTTCCTGCACATAACGTCGCACGCGACATTCCACTTCAAAGCGATTATGAGAATTTTTCGATGGTGGAATTCTCAATTGCCCTCCTCTCATGTAACAATTCAGCTCCGGGGTCGGACAAGATTAAATTCAACTTGTTGAGGAATCTTCCCGACTTGGCAAAACAGCGTTTGCTGAACTTGTTCAACAAGTTTCTGGAGCTGAATATTGTCCCGCATGACTGGAGACAAGTGAGAGTGATAGCCATACGGAAACCCAACAAGCCGGCTTGCGATCACAACTCGTATAGGCCGATTGCAATGTTATCCTGTATTCGTAAATTGTTAGAGAAAATGATTCTACTTCGTTTGGACAAGTGGGTCGAAACGAACAATTTGCTGTCAAATACGCAGTTTGGCTTCCGCCGAGGTAAAGGGACAAATGATTGTCTCGCGCTGCTATCTTCTAAATCCAAATCGCATTTGCTCGCAAAGAACAAATGGCTTCCGTTTTTCTCGATATCAAAGGGGCATTTGATTCAGTTTCCATGGAAATTCTCTCAGAGAAGCTTCATAATCGTGGACTTTCACCAATTCTCAACAATTTACTGTCAGAAAAGCACATGATTTTCTCTCATGGCAGCTCGAAATCTTCTCGTTACAGTTTTATGGGCCTACCACAAGGCTCCTGCCTAAGCCCCCTCTTGTACAGTTTTTACGTCAATGATATGAATGATTGTCTAACTAGAGACTGCACGCTGAGACAACTTGCTGACGATGGAGTTATTTCCATCACGGGTACTAATCCCGTCGCTCTGCAAAAGTCGTTGCAAGATACCCTGAACAATCTGTTCACGTGGGCCCTCAAGCTGGGTATCGAATTCTCTACGGAGAAAACTGAAATGGTCGTTTTTTCTAGGAAGCACGAACCCGCCCAATTCCAGCTTCACTTATCTGGCAAAACGATCAAGCACTCGATGTTTTTCAAATACCTTGGAGTATATTTTGATTCTAAGTGTACCTGGGGGAGACACATTGCGTATTTGAAACAGAAATGCCAGCAAAGAATCAATTTTCTCCAAACAATAACCGGAACATGGTGGGGTGCCCATCCAGGAGACCTCATTCAGTTATACAAAACAACGATATTATCAGTGTTAGAATATGGCAGTTTTTGCTTCCGATCAGCTGCTAGGATTCATATTCTCAAGCTGGAGAGAATACAATATCGTTGCTTGCGTATGGCCATGGGGTGTTTGCATTCGACACATACGATGAGTCTCGAAGTTTTGGCAGGAGTACCCCCGCTTACTCTTCGGTTCACAAAATTATCCTACAGATTTCTCATCCGTTGCAAGATCATGAATCCATTGGTGATTAATAACTTCGAAAATCTACTCCAACTGACTCCTCAGTCAAGTTTTATGTCTTTATACCATGAGTACCTTACCCACGACGTGCACCATCCACCAGGCATCTCCAACCAAGTTTGCTTCCCTTACTTCTGCAATTCCTCTGTCATTTTTGATCTGTCCATGCGACAAAAAATCCATGGAATCCCAGATCACCTACGCTCCGATTCTATTCCGCCGATATTTTCGGCAGAATATGGGAAAGCTGGATCTGATAAAATGTTCTTTACTGACGGTTCATTCATAAACGGGTCCACTGGCTTCGGCATCTTCAATGAAAATTCCAGTGCCTCTTTCAAAATCAAAGATCCTTGTTCCGTGTATGTCGCTGAACTGGGTGCGATATATTACGCATTAGGGATCATTGAAACATTGCCCATCGATCACTATTTTATTTTCTCAGACAGTCTCAGCTCAATAGAGGCAATCCGCTCAATGAAAGTTGATAAATGCTCATCTTATTTCCTAACAAGAATAAGACAACTATTGAGTGTTTTGGTCGAAAAATTATTCAAGATTACCTTAGCATGGGTTCCCTCTCATTGCTCGATTCCGGGGAATGAGAAAGCGGACTCGCTAGCTAAGGTGGGCGCTTTAGAAGGCACACTTTTTGAAAGGCAAATTGCTTATAATGAATTTTTCCACATTCCTCGTCAGTATACGCTCGTAAGTTGGCAGCGCATGTGGAGTGGTGATGAGTTCGGTCGTTGGTTACACACGATTATCCCTAAGGTTTCGACGAGTGCATGGTTCAAGGGATTGAATGTAGGTCGTGATTTCATTCGCGTGATATCTCGGCTTATGTCCAATCACTACAACCTAAACGCGCATCTTTATCGCATTGGGCTCGCAGCAAACAATCTTTGTGATTGTGGCGATGGCTACCACGACATCGAGCATGTTGTCTGGTCGTGTATCCGGTTCCATGCTGCTCGCTCTCAGCTCTCTAGAGCACTGAGAGCACAAGGCAGACAATCGGATATCCTCGTCCGGGATATCTTAGGTAGCCGTGATCCTGATCTTCTGCTCCATCTATACCTGTTCCTCAGAAACGCCGATGTCAACGTTTAATGATGTTTCCTTCGTTGTGTCCCCGTTTCATATCCCTCCTATCCGATCGATAAACTTTTACTTAGTCGCGGCAATACATACACACACTCTTTACAGATACACGGGTCATTCAACTGATCATTAAACAAGAGCCAAAGGTTGTACCGCTCATGACAACTCTACACGAGCTGATGATTGCGCCGCCTAGTGACCATTCTATCCTGGATTCCTCGAGTCGAGAAAGACGCACCACGCTAGATATGAGGTACAAACTAGGGGGGCGTTGCTGATTAATGGTCAGCTGCATCCCATTAGGAAGTATCCCGTGTCGGGCACACGTACAGAGCATCGAAGACTGCAACATACCAATTATGAGAACACTTGTAATACTAACCTCGAGCCAACCGCGAGTAATCGGTTACATATTACTAACATAGTTGTAAGACAAAAATTATCAAAATATTGGACTCCCGGCCCCGTCAGGCTAACGCCACATGTGCCTTAATAAAATATATATTTTGGGAAAAAAAATGCGAAAAACAGAACATGTGCAAAATTAGAACGGGATTGATAAACTTTTGTGACATACTGTAACTGGAATGTAAATTTGCACACAAATCACAAATTCAACAACAAACTATCCTCGAGTTAATTTCAGATCTTGACCCTATCGAACAACGGATATAATAAATATTTATCAATAAAAACAACAAAAATGCAACCGGTTCATGTCTGATTATGCGCACCTAATGGGACATTTAAAATGCAAATAAGCAAACTCTTCAACACTGTTAGTCAACCTATGGGAACTGCACACTGTTATATCTTCTTAGAAAAGGGCTTAAAAGTTGGCGATGGATCCAACATTGTTGTCGCTCCTCATAAGCTAGCTGATTTCACCGAAATGTTGGAGGTCGAAGGAATTAAAGCTGAAATCCTCGACACGAATCTGCAACGTTCAATTGATCAGGAAAAATATCGAATGAAATCGAAAGGTGCCAAGAGAATTTTCGACTGGAGCGAATATCACGAATTGGAAGAAATTCATAGTTGGTTAGATAAGTTGGCTCTAAATTATGAACAAGTTGAAGTAGTTGAAGGAGGACATTCATATGAGAATCGTACAATCAAAGGAGTCAAAGTATCCTATAAAAGTGGCAATCCAGGCATCTTTCTGGAAGGAGGAATACACGCTCGTGAATGGATCTCCCCGGCAACAGTGACATATATTCTGAATGAACTACTTACCAGTCAAGATCCCAAAGTTAGAAATATTTCCGAGAATTACGATTGGTACATCTTCCCGAACGTTAACCCAGATGGTTATGTATATACTCACAAAAAGAACCGTTTGTGGCGTAAAACTCGAACTCCATATTCGGGAGCGTGTTTCGGAGCTGACGCTAACCGGAATTGGGATTTCCACTGGGCCGAGCAAGGGACCAGTGATCGTTGCAACACAGAAACCTTTGGAGGTCCGCATGCATTTTCGGAAGTGGAAACAAAGAGTTTATCGCAGTACATTGAATCTTTGAAAGGAAAAATACAGGCATATATTGCCTTCCATTCATACTCCCAGGTTCTTCTGTACCCTTACGGACATACTATTGAACATACCCCAAATCACGACGATTTGACTGACATCGCAAATGCAACTGTCACAGCACTGGCGAAACGATATGGAACCATATATTACTATGGAAATATATACGATATTATGTATCCAACGAGTGGAGCGAGTATTGAATGGGTTTATGAGTCTCTGGGAGTAAAGATAGCATACGTTTATGAACTGCGCCCAAGCCCAAGTCCGTGGAACTCGGGTTTTATTCTACCGCCAGAAGAGATTGTCCCGACTGGAGAGGAGACACTTGACTCGCTCGTTACGCTGGTGGAAGAGTCGGCCAAGAGGAAATACTTTGAGCTTTAGTATATTTTTCACTATAAACCACATTTGTTAAATCAGAGGATAAGATTATTATAAAATAAATATTAAAAGACCACTTGAAATAAAGTTGTAATCATGTTGACACCTCATCATTATACTTCCAAATGTGCACGGTTGACGTAAGCGTCAACATGACCAAAATCCACTTTTCTACTGCTTTTTTTGTGACATGACACTTTTTATTTATTTATTCACTTATTTACAACACTCAACAGGTTGAATAATAACCCTAATGATCCAAAGTTCTAAGAACTATCCTGAACTAAGTTGCTAAAGGTTATGGATAAGGCGGCTTTCTATTACCCCTCTCGTAACATTGAAGTCGATGAGGTCGATATGTTGATTGAATACTCGCCCCATGCTTGCAACGGGCTCATGGTAAGCATATTTAGTGCGCGTTGCAGAGATACGAATTAAAAGATGATTGCGTAAATTTCTTCTTCTAATGGTAAAGATGTTTTTTTTTTATCCAAAATATATATTTTTATTAAGGCTCATATGGCGTCAACCTAACGGGGCCGAGAGTTCAATATTTTGACAATGTTTGCTCACAACTATGTTAGTAATATGTAACCGATTACTTGTGGTTGGCTCAAGGTTAAAGGGTGTGTCACATCAAATTGCATCACGGAAAAAACGCTGTAGAAATTTAATTTTTAGGAATTATATCTTCAGCTTTCGCTTATAATCAGATAAGAATGTATAGATCACGTTGGCCATGCTTCACTGTCAATTTTTCGTAAATTTGGAAAAATGTCGTCGAACGAAAAAGAGCGTCGTGAATTAATCCTGTGCACTCATTTCTAGAATCCGGAGTTGTCACATCGGGACATCGGTAAGATGCTGGGAATCGTCCAATCCACGGTCAGCAGAGTACTAAAACGATACTTCGAGAACCTAACCATCGACCGGAAGGTGAAGAACGGCAAAAATGGATGCTCCGTCAGTGAAAAAGATCACAAGCGCGTAGTTAAGCAGTTTAGACGTGATCCGAGAAGTTCGGTCCGGGATGTCGCCAATAAGCTGAATTTGTCAAGTTCATTCGTCCAACGGACCAAGCAGCGGGAGGGCCTGCGTACATACAAGGTTCAGAAGGCTCCTAACCGCGACGAAAGGCAAAACATGGTGGGGAAGACGCGAGCCCGGAACCTGTACATCGAAATGCTGACGAAGCCGCATTGCCTGGTAATGGACGACGAAACCTACGTCAAAGCGGACTTTCATCAGCTGCCGGGCCTGTTGTTCTTCTCCGCAGAGGACAAATTCAGCGTTCCGGAGGAGATTCCCAAGCAGAAACTATCCAAGTTTGCCAAAAAGTACATGGTGTGGCAAGCGATCTGCTCTTGCGGAAAGCGGAGCGCCCCCTTCGTGATGACCGGCACGGTAAACGGGCAAGTTTACCTTAAGGAGTGCCTACAGAAGCGCTTACTACCACTATTGAAGCAGCACGAAGGCCCGACCATCTTCTGGCTGGATCTCGCTTCGTGCCACTATTCAAAGGACGTGTTGGAGTGGTACGAAGCCAACGGGGTCACCTTCGTGCCAAAGGAAATGAACCCGCCCAACGCGCCGGAGCTTCGCCCAATAGAGAAATATTGGGCGATTATGAAGCAGGCCCTCCGGAAGAACCCAAAAGTTGTCAAATCGGAGACGAACTTCAAGAGAAAATGGATTTCTGTTCAAAAAAACTACAACCTGACATTGTAAAGAACCTTATGGACGGGGTAAAGAGGAAGGTGCGAGCATACGGGCTTGGGCTCGAAGTATGAATAAAAAGAAAATGCCAAAAGTTGTTTAATAGTTTTTATTTTACTGTCTAAAATTTTCAAAAGGATCGGTCTACTGGGCGAATTTCTACAGCGTTTTTTCCGTGATGCAATTTGATGTGACACACCCTTTAGTATTACAAGTGTTCTCAAAATTGGGATGTTGCAGTCTTCAGTGCTCTGTACGTGTGCCCGACATGGGATACTTCCTATTGGGATGCAGATGACCGTTAATCAGCAACGCCCCCTAGTCTGCACCCCATATCTAGCGTGGTACGTCTTCTCGACTCGAGGAATCCAGGATAGAATGATCACTAGCTGGCGCAATCATCAACTCGTGTAGAGTTGTCATGAGCGGTACAACCTTTGGCTCTTGTTGAATCATCAGTGGACTGCACAACCTTCGGCCTGTGTATCTGTAAAGAGTGTGTGTATGTATTGCCGCGACTAAGTAAAAGTTTATAGATCGGATACGAGGGATATGAAACAGGGACACAACGAAGGAAACATCATTAAACGTTGACATCGGCGTTTCTGAGGAACAGGTATAGATGGAGCAGAAGATCAGGATCACGGCTACCTAAGATATCTCGGACGGGGATATCCGATTGTCTGCCTTGTGCCCTCAATGCTCTGGAGAGCTGAGAGCGGGCAGCATGGAACCGGATACACGACCAGACAACATGCTCGATGTCGTGGTAGCCATCGCCACAATCACATAGATTGCTTGCTGCGAGCCCAATGCGATAAAGATGCGCGTTTAGGTTGTAGTGATTGGACATAAGCCAAGATATCACGCGAATGAAATCACGACCTACATTCAATCCCTTGAACCATGCGATCGTTGAGACCTTAGGGATCATCGTGTGTAAACAACGACCGAACTCATCTTCACTCCACATGCGCTGCCAACTTACGAGCATGTGCTGACGAGGAATGTGGAAAAATTCATTATAAGTAATTTGCCTTTCAAAAAGTGTGCCTTCTGAAGCGCCCACCTTAGCTAGCGAGTCCGCTTTCTCATTCCCCGGAATTGAGCAATGAGAGGGAACCCATGCTAGGTAATCTTGAATAATTTTTCGACCAAAACACTCAATAGATGTCTTATTTTTGTTAGGAAATAAGATGAGCGTTTATCAACTTTCATTGAGCGGATTGCCTCTATTGAGCTGAGACTGTCTGAAAAAATAAAATAATGGTCGATGGGCAATGTTTCAATGATCCCTAGTGCGTAGTATATCGCACCCAGTTCAGCGACATACACGGAACAAGGATCTTTGAGTTTGAAAGAGGCACTGGAATTTTCATTGAAGATGTCGAAGCCAGTGGACCCGTTTATGTATGCACCGTCGGTAAAGAACATTTTATCAGATCTAACTTTCTCATATTCTGCCGAAAATATCGGCGGAATAGAATCGGAGCGTAGGTGATCTGGGATTCCATGGATTTTTTGTCGCATGGACAGATCAAAAATGACAGAAGAATTGCAAAAGTATGGGAAGCAAACTATGTTGGAGATGCCTGGTGAAGGGTGCACGTCGTGGGTAAGGTACTCATGGTATAAAGACATAAAAGTTGACTGAGGAGTAAGTTGGAGTAGATTTTCCAAGTTATCGATCACCAATGGTTAATGATCTTGCAACGGATGAGAAATCTGTAGGATAATTTTGTGAACCGAAGAGTAAGTGGGGTTACTCCTGCCAAGACTTTGAGACTCATCGTATGTGTCGAATGCAAACACCCCATGGCTATACGCAAGCAACGATATTGTATCCTCTCCAGCTTGAGAATATGAATCCTGGCAGCTGATCGGAAGCAAAAACTGCCATATTCCAACACTGATAATATCGTTGTTTTGTACAACTGAATGAGGTCTCCTGGATGGGCACCCCACCATGTTCCGGTAATTGTTTGGAGAAAATTGATTCTTTGCTGGCATTTCTGTTTCAGATACGCAATGTGTCTTCCCCAGGTACATTTAGAATCAAAATATACACCCATGTATTTGAAAAACTTATAGTGCATGATCGTTTTGCCGGATAGGTGAAGCTGGAATTGGGCGGGTTCGTGCTTCCTAGAAAAAACGACCATTTCAGTTTTCTCCGTAGAGAATTCGCAACCCAGCTTAAGGGCCCACGTGAAGAGATTGTTCAGAGTATCTTGCAACGACTTTTGCAGAAAGACGGGATTAGTACCCGTGACTCCATCGTCTGCAAGTTGTTTTTTTTTCTTTATTATAGTGACTTTCAACACATTTCGGCTAGTTCGTCACTTTTTCTTCCATTTTTGGAAGAATGTTGGAAGTGAGAATTGAACTCGTGATCTCTGCGTGAGAGGTATGGATGTTACCACTAAGCCAGATCGCCTCCCCTGTCTGCAAGTTGTCTCAGCGTGCAGTCTCTAGTCAGACAATCATCCATATCATTGACGTAAAAACTGTACAAGAGGGGGCTTAGGCAGGAGCCCCCTCTTGTACAGTTTAAGGAGTTTGGTTTAAGATGATTTGTCGAAATTATTCTGGGAAATCTATATTTCCTTGGAAGAGATCGAATACAAGCAGAGATTTTGCTGTATTGGTCGCTTTTTGGCGAAGTAGATCTTCAGGTCCTGTTCCACCAAGCGTCGTCGAATGGTGCGATTGGAAAGGACCAATTCCAACCTTTTTTTAATAGTCGTTCGTGGGTTTTTCTCTATTTCCCGAAAGATTAGCGTGTCCAATCTTGCATCAGTCTTTCGTTTCGGTCCTCTTCCCGGTGTAATATGATCACGCTTAAACCCAACTCATCAATATTCAAGACCTCTAAGGCAATAAACCACCCCCGAGGGCGCTGGGCGATATAAACACAAAATGTGATACGATACCCGAGCCAGCAATCTGGCCCAAGGGTTCGTTTACTATTTATGATTGTATAACTCGACGCGCACCAACGGCAGCGGCGAGTTTGTCTTCCTTCCGCCCCGCTGCGAGTTTAGCTAGCAGCAGAAATTTAACCAAACATGTGGCGCGCATCCGGCACACATGTTTCAGCACTTTCTTTTCCTATTTACTTTGACCCACAAAGAAGTGCTTTCTCTCTCTCTCCGAAGAACGCGTCTGACCAAGGCCATCACAGCCCACTCTAACTGCTGGTGCGATGCTCCGCCCAGCATAATTTGTAAATATTCTGTGTAGAGTTTAAGCCTATTTTTGTAAACTAGTATTTAAGCCCCGAGAGTCTTTTCTTTGGACACAGATGCCAGTTGACAGTATACAGTAGAGAGGCGACGCTTGTACGAATAGCGTTTGTGTTTATTAATTTACCAAATCCGAAAGTCGACGCCACTGAATGGCGTAAGATCCTTCTTCTCGTTTACATGGCGACCGTGACACCGAGTCACTTCGGAACTAGTGAAAAAGTGCAAATGGCCCGCGTGATGGCAAAGTGGCAAATGGCCAGTTATCGCTATCGTTACAGAAACCAATAGCCGCGCTCCACGATCAGTTAACCAAGTTCTACGATCAGTGAACCGATTCCTAAAATGCGGACCTTGGACCCGACTGGTTATTACTGAAAAATTCTCTACAAAAAAAAAAAAAAGAAGTTAAACGAACTTTTGAACCGTCCCGGGTGCAGTGTGAGTGCGGGTAATTTGAATAAAGAAAAATTCGGTGAAAATCGCCAAGAAGGCGAAGAAATTGAACCCCACGAAAAACCGTTAGTGTAAAGTGGTTGTAACCACGTTGAAGTGAAGGACGAATGACCAGTGTACGAGCATAAAACATAAGTGGAACCACAATCGTACAGCGGACAGTGAAGTAGTGGAACAGAATAAATAGCAGTTACAAGCCAAGCAGTATTTCAAAAAAAAAATGAACATCGATTTGGATCCAACTGGACACCCCTGAGATCTGACGGACGCAGAGGCACCCACGCCCCCCCCCACCCCCGAGAAGAGGACACTTGCGGAGAAAACGTGGCGTAAGTCAGACTCGAGTTAGTCTAATCCTTTTATATACGGATATCATGTAATAAATTTATAGTCGAGGCACAAAATATTTTTTATCGTAATACCCACGCGGCAGTAGGAATAGGTAGTAGGAATTAGAAAAAAAAAGCAATTACAATACCCACAAAATTGGTTTTACATATGTACCGTTGAAAATGGGGTTATTTAATACCAAACCCGTTAGTAACACGGGCGACGCTCAAATCCAAATTTTAAATCACCTAGAGAACCACAGTGTAATGCACGAAGCTCAAGGAGCGATTATCTGCGTCACACTTGCCCTCATATCCATACTACTAATTTCGAAAATATACAAAGCATATAAGGCATGCATGAATGCACATGCTATGCAAGCGGCAAAAGCTCACGCAGCCGTAGTCGACACCGTCTAAAAGAATTCGAAAATTTTAAAACATGCGTTCGAACGCAGCCTCAGCATAATAAATTCTTTACCGATAACCATTTTTCCTTGTCTCCTTGAATGGACGAAGTAACAAAGCTCATCCAATTGAATATACAAAAACTAAAACATATACACCTGACTATACAACAGGAACTGGTCAGAAAACTAAGGAAAAGTACCTTAGCCAAACGCCTCACGGAAGCGGAAGCGCTTGTGAAACAGATTAAAAAATTGTCGTCTACGTTACTAGACACAACCCACGGCTCAGAAATCATAAAAATAACCGAAAAGGCGGACCAACTTTTGAACGCAATTAAGGCGTCAATCGAAAAGGGTAGACCAAGAACACTCAAGGAAATTGCGCTAGCCGTCCTATTTTGCCTCAGGTTACAAAGAAAACCGAAAATGGCTAGCATACTCGAAATAATCAAGACTACATCGTCTATAGTTCCGCAATTCGACGGAAACATAGACAAACTGAAAGCCTTCGCTGACGCTTTAAACTTGGTGAAAACATTTGAAACACCGGAAAACAAAGCAACCATAATTAACGTCATACTAACCAAACTAGAGGGACGGGCGAGAAATGCATTCACTGAAACACCGACATCGGTGAGCGAGATAAGCAAAATTTTAAAAGCTAAAATAACGACCAGCCCACCGGAACAAGTTCTAGCTAAAATGGCTAACTTGAAACAAAACGGTGGAATCGAACAATTTTGCCTGGATTTAGAAAAATTGGTGTTCAGTTTGGAAACAGCGTACACCGCTAAAGAAATTCCGCCCCAAGTTGCCAAATCTATGGCAAACAAAGAAGGCGTCAAACATTTAGCCGGAGGGTTAAAAAACGAAAAAACCTCGCTCATCATAAGAGCAGGGAATTTCAATTCATACTCCGACGCGATGACTAAAGCGTTGGAGGAAAACTTAAATAATGCGAGCGCATCAGTATTTGCATACTCGCAAACCAACAGAAACGCCAACCGTTTCAACAACAACGTTGACACACATTATAATAATTACAGGCGCAGGCCAAACGACTTCCATAACCGCGGTAGAAACCAAAACAATTTCAACCGCAACAATTTCAACCAAAATAATTTCCAAAACCAACCGCGTAATAACTATAACCGTTTTGGCCAGCAAAACCAAGTTCGAGACCAATTCTCAAACATAAACCCACAGCGAAATAACAACAACAACAATAGGCGGAATACAAATTTTAACCGCCCTCAGCAATACATCCGCCTAACGGGAAACGAGTCACAACCGACGGATGCCCTCCAGTCCGAACCGGCATTGACATTGGAGGAAAACAAACATTACGGAGACCAACATTAAATATTTTTAAATGCGACGTGAATTGTTCAATGTTCGTTACACTATACTTACAAATGTCAAGCAAACCATGTATATTAATAATTGATACAGGCGCTGACATCTCAATAGTAAAAGAAGAAAAAATTAACGGAAAACAATTAATACACCCCGGAAATAGATGCATTATTAATGGAGTTACGGAGGGAAAGACCGAATCCATAGCGAGCACAAATACAAATATCATTTTTGACGATATCCAAATTCCACACCAATTTCAAATCGTCAACAACAAGTTTCCTATAATTGCAGATGGCATTTTAGGCAGAGATTTCCTCACCAAATATGAATGTAACCTATGCCTCAAAACATGGCTAATGACCTTCAACTATGAAAACACCAAAATTGAAATTCCGATTCAAGATAGCTGGGAAAACAATTACATTATTCCCCCTAGATGCCAAATTATAAAACACTTCCCGTCACTCAACCTAAACGATGATGCCCTTGTGATCGCACAAGAAATCAAACCAGGCATTTTTTGCGCAAACACAATAATAAACCCAAACTCACAATTCATTACAATAATTAACACAAATACCACACCAACATCAATCCCAAAAACCTTCGCCCCCACCACTATCCCCCTTAAAGAATACACCATAAATCACATTACAACGGAATTAGGAGAAAACCCAAAAGGTAGACACGAGAAACTGATTAAGGAACTCAATTTGAATCATACACCCCAACATGCCCAGGAGAAATTAACAGAATTATGCACTAAATACAACGACATTTTTGCACTAGAAGACGACATATTGACAACCAACAACTTCTACAAGCAAACCATTCACCTTCAAGACAAGACACCCGTTTACATAAAGAATTATCGAACCCCGGAAGCACAAATTTCAGAAATAAATAACCAAATCAGCCACATGCTAAATAACAAAATAATCCAAAATTCCACCTCACCATACAATTCTCCCATCCTCTTAGTCCCAAAGAAATCAAATACTCAAGATAAAAAATGGCGATTAGTGGTTGACTTTCGACAACTAAATAAAAAGATAACCCCAGATAAATTCCCCCTACCAAGAATCGACGAAATCCTCGATCATTTGGGCAGAGCCAAATATTTTACAACCCTAGACTTAATGTCAGGTTTCCACCAAATCGAACTTGACGAAAAATCAAAAAAATACACAGCATTTTCGACCTCTAACGGTCACTACGAATTCAATAGGTTACCATTCGGTCTAAATATATCACCAAATAGCTTTCAGAGAATGATGTCCATAGCACTTAGCGGACTCCCACCTGAATGTGCATTCCTTTACATCGACGACATCATCGTCGTCGGCTGCTCAATAAACCATCACCTTATTAACTTGGAAAACGTTTTCAAACAATTACAAAACTACAACTTAAAATTAAATCCCAAAAAATGCTCCTTCTTCAGACCAGACGTAACATACCTAGGTCACAACATTTCAGCGGCAGGTATACAGCCCGACCAATCAAAGTTTTCAGCGGTAACAAACTACCCCACACCATCATCAGCAGATGAAGTGAGGCGTTTTGTTGCCTTTTGCAACTATTACCGGAGGTTCATACAAAATTTCGCAGAAATAGCGTACCCATTAAACAAATTGCTCAGAAAAAACGCAAAATTTGATTGGTCTCCCGAATGCCAAAATGCATTCAATAAATTGAAAAACGAACTTATCTCACCAAAAGTTCTCAAATTCCCCGATTTCACACAAGAATTCACCCTAATAACCGATGCTTCAAAAATAGCATGCGGCGCCGTCTTAGCCCAAGAAAACGACGGTATAGAACTACCCATTGCATACGCAAGCAAAGCCTTCACAAAAGGTGAAGCCAATAAATCGACAATTGAACAGGAATTGACAGCAATTCACTGGGCAATTACGTACTTTAGACCATACCTCTACGGGAGGAAATTCACAGTAAAAACGGATCACAGACCGTTAGTATATTTATTTTCAATGAAAGATCCCTCATCAAAACTCACAAGAATGAGGTTGGATCTTGAAGAATTCCATTTTGATGTAAAATACGTTCAAGGTAAGCTAAATGTGACTGCAGATGCGCTATCACGAATAGCAATTAATTCCGAGGCACTTAAAACTATAAAAGTCCTGGGTATACAAACCAGAGCAATGACTAGAAAACTAAACGAAACGAATAACGACACAGAAATTACAGACAATAATTCAAACCCCGACGATACTGAGTCTGATCAGCTCAGAGCGTACGAGGCTATTGAACCCCGAGAATGGCAAAACCTACCTAAACTTCTATGCGGACGCGCATTAGAAATGAATAAAGAAACAAACGCTAGCGGAAACAAAAATTTGAAATGCGCAATAATGAATAAAAAAAGAACCAAAGAAAAGTCGTCGACAATAATTGAAAATGCAAGCAACACAAAAGAATCCCTGGGAAAACTAGTAAAGAAAGTTGAAAATATGGCCAAAAACTTGAAAATTAGCATGATAGCTCTAGCGTTATCAAGCGTAATTTTCCAAATATGCAGCGTGCAAACCTTTAAGAAGATTTGTAATGACACGCTCAAAGACTTGCAAATAGTGCTCTACACACCCAAGCGTGTGATAGAAAGCCAAAACGAAAGGTTCGAAATTATAAAAAACAATCACGATACACCCACTGGTGGACATACAGGAGTCACCAGACTATACAAAAAGTTAAGCAGACTCTATTCTTGGAGTGGCATGAAAAAAGATATCAGTAGCTACATCAAGAAGTGCATAAAATGCCAGCAAAATAAACACACAATACGAACAAACGAAAATTTCGTCGAAATTAAAACACCCCAAAAAGCATTCGACTGCGTATCGATTGACACAATTGGACCATTTAACAGATCCAATAATGGAAACCGATACGCACTGACCATTCAATGCAACTTAACAAAATACATCATTATTAAACCCACAATAGACAAACAAGCATCCACCATAGCCAAAGCCTTCATAGAAAACTTAATTCTGGTCTATGGAATTCCAAAACTCATCCAAACAGACCAAGGAACTGAATATAAGAACGAGTTATTCGAAAACATAGCTTCATTACTGAAGCTTAAACAAAATTTTTCCACTCCATATCACCCTCAATCAATAGGAAGCCTGGAAAGGAACCATCGTTGTCTTAACGAGTACGTAAGGCAATTCGTCAACCAAGCACAGAGTGACTGGGATGAATGGTTGCCTTACTACACATTCTGCTACAACACAACACCACACACAGATTTCTCATACACTCCATTCGAGTTAGTTTTTGGAACGAATGCTAAATTACCACAAAACCTCACAACAAGCACATATGTAGAACCAATTTACAACATGGATTTATATTACAAAGAACTTAAATATAAACTACAAATAGCATCAAATACCGCTAGGGAAATAATTGATAAGGTAAGAAAAGCCAGAAATGAGACACAGAAAACCATGGCTAGACCATCAAAAGTAGCCATTAATGATCTAGTATTTCTATCAAACGAAAACAGATCCAAATTAGACAAAGTATACGTAGGACCATATATAATAATTGACATTAAACACCCTAACGTAACAATAAGAGATGATCAAACCAATAAAGTCCAGACTGTACATAAAAACAGAATAATACCATATGAGCAACCCCACCCTAAGGGGAAAGGGATACCTAGTTAGCAGTTAATCCTTCCGACAGTTATTATCAAATGTAAAATGTATATATTAAACAAATATTAAAAATAAATATATTTATAAGCAAATAGAACACCCAACGAAGACAATCCGTATAATCATATTATAAGGATAATCTTTATAAACAAACTTAATTTTTACCTGAATACACGAAAAATGTACATATCACAAACATTGAATAAACACTAAAATTGTAAGGTCAGACGAATCTTTCCACCTAATTTAACTTGAATGACTTCTCAATGTTACGTCATTCTCCGAAAGGGGAAAGGTGTAATATGATCACGCTTAAACCCAACTCATCAATATTCAAGACCTCTAAGGCAATAAACCACCCCCGAGGGCGCTGGGCGATATAAACATAAAATGTGATACGATACCCGAGCCAGCAATCTGGCCCAAGGGTTCGTTTACTATTTATGATTGTATAACTCGACGCGCACCAACGGCAGCGGCGAGTTTGTCTTCCTTCCGCCCCGCTGCGAGTTTAGCTAGCAGCAGAAATTTAACCAAACATGTGGCGCGCATCCGGCACACATGTTTCAGCACTTTCTTTTCCTATTTACTTTGACCCACAAAGAAGTGCTTTCTCTCTCTCTCCGAAGAACGCGTCTGACCAAGGCCATCACAGCCCACTCTAACTGCTGGTGCGATGCTCCGCCCAGCATAATTTGTAAATATTCTGTGTAGAGTTTAAGCCTATTTTTGTAAACTAGTATTTAAGCCCCGAGAGTCTTTTCTTTGGACACAGATGCCAGTTGACAGTATACAGTAGAGAGGCGACGCTTGTACGAATAGCGTTTGTGTTTATTAATTTACCAAATCCGAAAGTCGACGCCACTGAATGGCGTAAGATCCTTCTTCTCGTTTACACCGGTGGGTCGACCCCGCTGCTGAGCATCTGATTCTTCCGAATAACCGGCTGGACCGCACCACGGCTTACTCCATAACTTCTCAGCGATGTTGCGTTGAGACTCCTTACGCTGGAAGTCACGCACAATCAAATTTCGGAGCTGTGTTGAGATTTGCTTCGTACCCATTTTTCGGAAGTTCCCTCAGCGTCAAAAACAAGTCACTACGCACGAAAAGTTGACTAAACAGCTACGAATCAACAATGAACGGTTGTCGTCGTGCTATTCTCCCAAAGGCGGTTCCGTGAGAGTTGAAGTTTCCCAAAATCAATCGTGGCTGAGGAAGCACATGTGAACAAGTTGCTTGCGGCTAACCGCAGCTCTCGGAGGCCAATACAAGCTGACAATACAGAATTCTTTGCCTCTGATGTTTGCATGACAAGCAACAGCATCGGTCCCTCCAATAGGTGGAAGGTCAAACAGGAAAAATGAGTGGTACTCATTGATTCCCAATAGCACCCCTCCGTATCTGTCATCACGGTCCAAAAGTATAATATTAAAATCGTGGAAAGAGAGATCATCTTGCGAAGTTGGCCATGTTTCGGACAGAGCACAAACATTTTTTCTCTCTGTTGGGTGTGAACCACTGCGTCCAGTATTTTGAACTATTGTGGTATACCCCTTTTTTATACTACACTTCAAGCTTATCCACTGCTTATTGATGAAGGAGAAGACTGTAAGCTTGTTGCGAGATCTTTCCTGCTTATTTTATTTTGCCCCTTCGTCTTTCTCGCTCTAACTCAACAAACCACGTGGATATGCGGATCTCAACGCCGCCATCATGCATAAAGGCACACGCTTAACTCTTGTCTTTTTGATTTGCTGCATGCACACAAAGGAAGGCCACACGCACACACACTCAACATGCTCACTAACCTTTCTTCGAACCTGATGCGTGGCGCTCTCTGCTGAGTTCCCTCAGCGCCCTTTGTTCTCCACGCTGAGTCGTCCTCTCGTCAACCGGAAGCCTCTCTTTGCTGGGTCCCTTTGTACAGCCAACAATCTCCCAGCAATCGTACCACAACCTCGTGGGCTAGGCGAAACACCGCCTAATCATCCTGATACAAGTGATATCACCGTCGCGGTATTCATTTATCACTACTCGCGGTCACTACAACGCGATTCACCCAAACGATTCTGTCTACACCTCATAATATGATCGTAAAGCAGGCAAACTAATCGATTACTTGCGGCGTATCCGCCCGTTAAAAGAATACACTTTTCTTCCTTTAATCGCACTTTTTATCAAAGCCAATACACCGCACAACGCACGCAACAAACACGCGGCCAAGTAAAAATGGCGGACACTAAATCGCCGCGTAAGACAATCGTTTCTTTTTGGTGAATGTACCAAGCACCACACCCGATGGCCAATTCCAAAGCTAAGAGCTGAACGGACACTTCCAAACCGGATCTGAACGGAAAAGCACTTCCGTGGGATGAAGATCCACCGCTTCCCGGGGAAAACAGGCACTTCGAAAAATTCTTCGAATGTGAGCGACACGGCATCACACCACAGCTTTTCCGTATTCGAGCGGGACCGCACGGCCGTTCTTGTTGGAGTTATGGTTTCTTCACTCCGCGGGTACAATTAAATTTCCGTTACGTACGAGACGGAGCACTCGACCGTTCGGGTTGACGATCTAACAACTTCTCCCGTTCCTTAGTGTAGCCTAGCGTGGCTTCGCTTTAGCTGGTTTGTGTGTTGGTAAACGCCACACTCGCCACCAACATTTCTTCGTCACAGCTTTCGGCTGTGTTTCCGTCGTTGGCGATCATCTCCCGCAACCGGGATAGGTTGTTGCATGAGAGAGCGCCGTGTGTAGCGTGTGAATTGTGTTGTGACTAACTAACATGCAGCAAATGTGACCTGATTATGCAACAAGCTATAGCGAGATAGGTGCCAATCAGGAATAAACTGTTCGATAAAATTTATAATTCTGATCGGCCTCGCAGACCAAATTTCCTTGGGCTCCAAAATAGCTTTTTCAAGGTTTAGAAGTCTGCGTCTTGTTAGAGCTCCGCAGTTACAGAGCAAATGTTCCGAGGTTTCGCTATCGGCATCAAAAAAGCGACAAATATCATCTTGTGCTAAGCCTATATTTTAAGATGGTATTTACTCGGACAGTGGCCTGTTATAAGACCAGTGAATGTCCTGAAGTCTTTCTTATTGAGGCTCAGCAGTTGTTGAGTAATTTTTATACTCGGCGTAATACATTTTTTTGCCTGTTCAAGTTTTGCAGCCATCCAATTTCCTGTCACTTCCCGGTCTTCCCATTTCTTCAGCTCACTTCTCAACACACAGTCAGAAAGTTCACAGAATGGTTCTGGACCAGTGAATGGTGAGTTTGAGCCGTTCCTGGCAAGTTCATCTGCTCGTTCGTTGTCTTCTATATCGCAATGGCCAGGAATCCAGTACAGTTGTACCGAACTTATCTGACTTAATTGCCGTAAAAGGCAAATGCATTCCCAAACAATTTTTGAAGAGCATTCAAATGCATTTAGAGCTTTAAGTGCCACTTGACTGTCTGAGAATATGCAGATGTTAGCATGTCTATATTTCCTTTTGAGGCAAACATTTAAACATTATTTTATTACAGCTATTTCTGCCTGAAAAACTGTTGGCCAGTTTCTCATAGCCACAGAGATTTTTGTCCTGAGACCATACACTCTGGCACCTGTTCTGATTCCCATTTTCGACCCATCAGTGTAGAACATGATTGAGCCATTACGAACGTTGGGAATACTTTCATCCCATATTGAACGAGAATGTTCGATCACTCTGTATGGAATGTCATAATTAGTCCTAGGTTCCATCCAATCACTGTTCATCTCTGAGGCTGGTCCATCGGGTAAGAGATTCAGGTTGCTCAAGTGACCAGTTTTGTCCCCGTCTAGAATTTTTTTTCCCTCTTTTAAGCTTTAGAGCACTTTTTTTAGCCTCTTGCTGAACATATTGGTTCAATGTTACCAGGTGAAGGATAGCCTCCAATGCCTTTGAAGCAGTGCTTCGCATTGCTTCAGTAATTGCAACGAATGCTAGTCGTTGGAGTTTGTTTAGATTTTTTGTGGCTACAGTCTCCTTAGTCTTTGGCCACCATACAAGTGAGGCATAGGTTATCATAGGCCACACAATTGCAGTGTGGACCCACATAACCATTTTTGGTTTAAGGCCCCATGTTCTTCCTATCATTTTAGAGGATGCCCATAGGGCTGCGTTAGCCTTGCTGATTATTGAATCTAAGTACGCATTCCAGTTTAGTTAGCATTTAGGATAACACCTAGATAAAGGGTGTGTCACATCAAATTGCATCACGGAAAAAACGCTGTAGAAATTTAATTTTTAGGAATTATATCTTCAGCTTTCGCTTATAATCAGATAAGAGTGTATAGATCACGTTGGCCATGCTTCACTGTAAATTTTTCGTAAATTTGGAAAAATGTCGTCGAACGAAAAAGAGCGTCGTGAATTAATCCTGTGCACTCATTTCGAGAATCCGGAGTTGTCACATCGGGACATCGGTAAGATGCTGGGAATCGTCCAATCCACGGTCAGCAGAGTACTAAAACGATACTTCGAGAACTTAACCATCGACCGGAAGGTGAACAACGGCAAAAATGGATGCTCCGTCAGTGAAAAAGATCACAAGCGCGTAGTTAAGCAGTTTAGACGTGATCCGAGAAGGTCGGTCCGGGAAGTCGCCAATAAGCTGAGTTTGTCAAGTTCATTCGTCCAGCGGACCAAGCAGCGGGAGGGCCTGCGTACATACATGGTTCAGAAGGCTCCTAACCGCGACGAAAGGCAAAACATGGTGGGGAAGACGCGAGCCCGGAAGCTGTACATCGAAATGCTGACGAAGCCGCATTGCCTGGTAATGGACGACGAAACCTAGGTCAAAGCGGACTTTCGTCAGCTGCCGGGCCTGTTGTTCTTCTCCGCAGAGGACAAATTCAGCGTTCCGGAGGAGATTCGCAAGCAGAAACTATCCAAGTTTGCCAAAAAGTACATGGTGTGGCAAGCGATCTGCTCTTGCGGAAAGCGGAGCGCCCCCTTCGTGATGACCGGCACTGTAAACGGGCAGGTTTACCTTAAGGAGTGCCTACAGAAGCGCTTACTACCACTATTGAAGCAGCACGAGGGCCCGACCATCTTCTGGCCGGATCTCGCTTCGTGCCACTATTCAAAGGACGTGTTGGAGTGGTACGAAGCCAACGGGGTCACCTTCGTGCCAAAGGAAATGAACCCGCCCAACGTGCCGGAGCTTCGCCCAATAGAGAAATATTGGGCGATTATGAAGCAGGCCCTCCGGAAGAACCCAAAAGTTGTCAAATCGGAGGCGGACTTCAAGAGAAAATGGATTTCTGTTCAAAAAAAACTACAACCTGACGTTGTACAGAACGTTATGGACGGGGTAAAGAGGAAGGTGCGAGCATACGAGCTTGGGCTCAAAGTATGAATAAAAAGAAAATGCCAAAAGTTGTTTAATAGTTTTTATTTTACTGTCTAAAATTTTCAAAAGGATCGGTCTACTGGGCGAATTTCTACAGCGTTTTTTCCGTGATGCAATTCGATGTGACACACCCTTTATTTCTATGAAGCGCTGCTTTTTATTTCCTCTACCCCAAGATGTACAGACTGCAGATGTTGTTTTTTTCTTTTTGGTGAATTGGTAATTATTGTTTTCAAGGGATGTATGCTCAGACCTTCTGTGATGCCCGTGTTGCCCGAACTAGGCATGCCACACATCTTCTCTCTTCTCCGAAAAAATAGAATCGAATAAAAAAAGACGAAAAAACACAAATACATGTGGATTTCGTTTCAGTGTGTTTTCTTTCACATAAAACATTTGAACCGCCTTTGAAATGTTGAAACTAATTGATGACGTTTAACTAACAGAATATCGAGTCAAGTTCTGTTCTGCATAGGGTCGCCCCGATCCGCAGATAATTTTACTTCTATTCTTACACAGCACGGTCGTCCCGATCCGCAAGTATTTTTACTTCCATTTTTAAGCAGCACGGTCGTTCTGATCCACACTCTTATCATTTTCATTTTTTCATACGGTTATTCCGATCCGCAAATATTTTTTACTTCCTTTTTCACACAGCACGGTCGTCCCGATCCTCTTATCATTTTCATTTTTGACGTAGGACTACGTCTTACATCAAGGGTGTCTAATCAGAAAACAGATCACGTTTTTATGAAATAAAGTTAACGTTAATAACTATTTTCGCTGCGAACGGATTTTCACGATTAGCATACCAATCGAATCGGAAACTTTCTAAGATTTGTTTGATATGCTATACATTACAATTGATTACAATTAAATTGATGAAAATTGGAAGCATTCCAATTTCCCCATACATTTGTTCTGTCCATTTGTGTGCTTTCCCGAACAGAGCTGTGAATAACGAGCAACTTATGCAGCCGCTAGAATAGAAACAGTCGGAGACGAATTAATCATTGGATTTAAAGTCTCCGTAAATAAAGGAAAAGAAGAAGAAGGATATAAACAACGAAGGGGGATAGGAGAAAGAGAATATTTGGGATGTAAGTAAGCTGTCGCTAGCGTTTAAGTATTGCATCTCCTCTCAGGAAAATTTTTAGAAACTTTCTGTGCCCGAAACAACAAGGCTAACTTATTCTGATCGTTTTGTGTTTTATGTTTCTCCTCGAGCTGTGAACGCTAGCGAATATTTCATTGAAGTTTATCGCTGCAACTATGTGCATCTGTTAGACGCGTGTTTGATGCTTGTTGAATGGCGATGCAAGGAAGATGCCTCTCGTTAAACATTTAGTGCAATGCATGCATTGATATAAAGAAACAAATTGCGACATATGACCAATTAGTGTATTGTTATCGCAAAGGCAAGAAAGAATCGTTGCTTCTCGAAATAATTCAGCAAAACCACGCAAGCCGTTAAACCTTTTCAGGGTCCCTGGAACTTTTTACTAAAGAGTTATTTATGAACTTTCGACGTATTCGCAAATAATATGCGAAATGATAATCCAAAAAATTAAAAAAAAAATTGTCATGCGAATGTTTTAGGGGACACGAAACGTTTTCATGGTGAATAGACACTCCTCTTCTCTCTCTGAGTGGGGGGGGACTGCCATACAAATGATACATACATTTCTGCATAATTCAAGAACGAATCAAGCAAACTGGCATGTGGAGGTTTTAGGGGGCAAGAAACATTCAACACTCCTCCCACATTACTGAGGAGGGGAGAATTTTTCTATGATGGTATGACACTCGTCACTCCTCTGGAATGAAGAGAGGGTGACAAGAGATAGTGACAAGTGCTGTTAGTCCATTTGATGTTTGCGCTAGCGAAATTGATCTTTGTTCGAAACTGGAAATGGATTTCAATGTGATGAAACGCATTCCTATGTCTTCTTCTATCTATACCAATAAAAAAGTATCGCCGAATGTGTTGATAAGAGCAGAACTCGAGGAAGGAATTGTACGATTTAGGGCTGTCTTTATTCTATCAAATTTTCTGTACCAAACATTTATTCCATGTAACAGATAAACATGTTATTTGCAAGTGGTTGAAAAATCTTGAACGAGAATTGTGTCTGAAATTATCTGATAGTATAATGATGAGTTTTGTTAGGAATACTAGGAATTTTAAAGTAAAAGGTAAATTCAACGGGGTCGATTAGAAGATCAATCAATGAACAGTTCTGCGATTGGACCCATGAATTTGCTCATAATGAGAAAACGTCAATGTTTGAGGGTATTGATAACAAAAAAGAAGGGTGGGTAATGT
The DNA here is from genome assembly GCF_029784135.1 of Toxorhynchites rutilus septentrionalis. Classification (NCBI taxonomy): domain Eukaryota; kingdom Metazoa; phylum Arthropoda; class Insecta; order Diptera; family Culicidae; genus Toxorhynchites; species Toxorhynchites rutilus. Next base: position 171,194,171 of record NC_073746.1, read on the forward strand.
CGGGGACATAACCGGAGTGACGTAGGACTATACAAAGGGGACAGCTTTTGTTAAATATATATTTTAAATATATTGTTTTATTTTCTTCTCCTACGTGAAAACCTACCTATCTGCCTGAAAAATGGATTAGTTTACTGTTTACTCTTTATGAATATGTTGATGGTTCTGAAAAGAACCTTTGGTGTTGTGTTTTTGTTATCACTCGATATTCCCATCTTGTTCGGTTAAACCTTACTGTTTAGCTATTGCGTTTGCCACTCGCCACAGCTTTCACAGTTGGAGAATTTCTTCCCATCCAGCTTGGGACCTGTTGTTCAGTAAATTACATTTAATGCAACGTGCCGGAGAAATACTTTGCCACTCACTGAAACTAATTGTTGCCTTGATGAGCGCCGAACCAAAGCTGCTCTGTTCTTGATGCGGGTTTTCTGATTGTCGTGAGCAGCTTTACAAGCCAACTCGAGCACTCCGACGGCCGAAACTCTATAATCGCTGTTAGGTATACTGGTGCTCCGGCACCAATCCGTTCGGCCTAGTTACCCTTGCGGAGCAATCAGTGAATGCGACCAACAGGGAACTGGAGACCTGCACGGTTCGAGTGAGACTTTGCCTTTCCCTTAACTTGTCCTCCTTTGTTACGTCCACGATGCCGATGCCGTACAACATCACGGGTTTACGGTTTGAAAGAAAATAAGATATTTTTTTGGGGTCCGCGTGTTTTATACTCTAGCGGTACACACTCACAGGATAGAACCAAAACGGCAGACTCAGCCAGAGGGGCGAGTCCAACGAGACGAACGAATGAGCGTTAAAAGGGACCGATGGCAAAAAAATACATGCATTACGATTTGTTCGCTCGTTGGCTAAAAAGGGTCCTTTTCAGGATCACAAAATTATCTTCAATCTAAAGAGTTTATTGTTTTGTTATCACTCGATATCCCCATCTTGTTCGGCTAAACCTTTCTGTTTAGCGATTGCATTTGCCACTCGCCACAGCTTTCACAGTTGGAAAATTTCTTCCCATCCAGCTTGTGACATATTTTACAGTAAATTACATTCAATGGCACGTCGCATTACCACCACTCAGTGTCGGATTGGAGGTAATTTTAACCTGTAATTGAACATTTGCGATAACAGTGGTACAGTGTCGACTTTCAATGTGGGGTCATAATTTGGATCTCTATGTTTACAAAAATGTCCAACTAAATAAGTCGCATTACATGTCCGTCCAATTAGCTAAATGTCGAACTAATTGTAAATTACTGTACTTTCAATCTGGAAACAATTTAAGAATTGGTGAAAATTGAATAATCAGGAAAGTCCCCAACTATCAATAAGCTCAGAACAACTGCCAAATTCACATACTCATCAGATCCTGGCAAACAAATTATGAAAACATCAATTTGTGTTTTATTATTATTTTGGATATTGTTTTAGAAAGCATTGAACTGTATTTCCTAAACTCTTTTTTGGAAGGTTTAATGGCCCTGAAAAGCGCCTTGTTTCATGGAATGGTTCCAATTTAGAAAACTTAGTACTCGTGGTTTTGAAAAAAAAACCCATTTCGAACGCCCTCGATGCCACCTTCCCTTCACTTTTCCTCCTTTACCATGTCCAGACATGGCTGCTTGGGTTGGTTTGTTGATGTGTTGTGATGCGAACCGATGCGGTGTACGGTTTGAATGAGAATGATCGTTACGGAAGGAAGGAAGGTCTTGAATTATAGAGACTTTAAACTTTTGCAGTTCATTCGTCTCTAGCCTTGAGAAAGGCCCTTTGAAAACTCTACTCTATTCTCCTCCAGCGCTACCACCTCCGCCCTCTTGCCTTGAGAAAGGCACTCGATCCCTCGCCGTCCAGCCCGTCCAGCAACGATGTTGTCCAGTCGGTGTCCACACAAAGAATGATCGTTACGGCAGCGGAGCGGGGATTTTTAAGCTGACTGGCTGGCTCGAGAATTACGAATGTGTGAGACTGCGACCAATGTTTCCCTCATTTTTTTCTTATTCCTTTCCAATCGTGCTTCATTCTATCTTCTTCTTCTTTTTTGGCTTTAAGAGGGTTTAAACTTTTCAGTTCATTCGCCTCTAGCTTCATTCTATTTCGCTGCTGCTCTGGTTGCCCGTTTTGGTCGGTACGATTTGAGGAGCACAAAATGGACCAATCAAAAATAGGCACATAGTGCATTTGGACAATGCTTGATATTTCACAATTATTCAATTATTTATCTCAAGAAAAATGAAATGTCATTCGTTATGATATGTTTCCTATCAATTGATGCAAAAACCTTTGCGATCTATTGAGAAATGCTCGAGTTATAAGCGTTCCAAATCTTGCATTTTTTCCTACTTGTTCAGTGCCTAGATTTCCATTTCACCCCCTATATCTTCCGGTTAGACGTAGTCCTACGTCAAAACAAATTTTGGGCGGGACGAAGTTTGTCGGGTCAGCTAGTGTATATATATATATATATATATATATATATATATATATATATATATATATATATATATATATATATATATATAAATGGATTTCTGTTTGTCTGTCTAAGGCTGCGGCGATTGCCCTGCCGTCGGCGGTATCCGGTCCCTTCCCCGCTAACCCTGTAGTGCGCTGAAAGCGCAGCTACTGGTTCCGTCACACGGGATTCAAAGTGAGTGGCTTAAGCGCCACCTCGTAAGAGGGCCACTCACTCGTTGTCTGCCCGGCAAGAATTCCGACCTCAGGGCGGGTTCTTGAATCGATCCCAAAATGCGCGAAAAGCTGACCCTTCCTGACACCTACACCTGTACGCGTTCCCGATTCTCTACTCTGTTTCCAACACGGTGACTGGGAGAAGTCCGCCGATTCTACCAAGGGCACAGATACGCACACCAATCCGTCTTCCCCTGGTTCCTCCGGCTGTTCACACCTCCCCAATCGCTTCAGAAAGCACGAGCCGAGATGGACTGAGACTCCCAAGCAGTCCACATTTGGAGTACAACGAAAAAAGGTGGAAACAGAATGCCGCGTTGTGCGTCGCTTCTCATCAGCTGTCATTGCTTGCGTTTTGTACTAAAGCGTTTGCCTGACGCAATCTGTTGATTTGTAATCACAATGTAGCGTTCGCATCGTCGCTTTTCACGTAAACAAAAACGAAATAAAACACTCAACAAATTCAATCAACTAGTGAATCTTGTATTTCATTTTAATAATTCTATGTATGCAGATTACAGCTAGTTTAAAAATTGGAACTGAAAAAGACATGAACCGACATCGGAGAGCAGCCGTCGTCGTACTAACCGAAATAATATGCGAGACACTGGCTCCCGTAGATGGTGAATTTGACTTTCGAACTAGAATCGCGATTTTTGGTATAGCTGATGCGACAAAGAGACCGCGATTGTTTTCTGACTTCGATGCATCTGGTGGAGAAAATCGCAACGGCGCTTCGCAACTTTATAGGTGTAGAGAGTTTTCAAAGTTCTATGAATTCGAGAGAATGGTGTGCTAAAGTTACACTTCTTATAGATTTATCAGCAGCAGAAATATGAATAAGAACAATTCTAGTAAGGCTTCGTATCAGCTACGTGACACACTCACCGGTTTTGTAAAAGATAATTAAATTAGTTAAATATGAATAAAAAATTAAAAAATAGACAACATGGCGTTTTTATTTCATTCCTCAACAATTGTGATCATTTAGGACACAATCAAGGTTTTTTGCGAATGAATCATGGCTCGGAGGTTATGTTGCATACATTGTTTTCACCATGAGCTTAGTGTCACGGAGATCAATATTTTTGTGCTGCTGTTTGTTCCATTTCCGTGGAGTTTTGTGATCACTCCCAGCAGCCAGAACACAAGTCGTTTCGTCGATTTTTTCATTCATCATTCATTCATCAGATCATTCAGGGTCGTAGTTGCTGGCAGTTCCACTATATAAAAAACAGTTAAGACATTGAGTATTCATATAACTAAATCTTTTATTTACCTTCATTTGCTGATAAGTGTTTACAAAACCTTTAATGCTTCAAAATACTGTCATGATGAAGCCGCCGTCGGTGCCAATCCTATACTTGGAGCTTGTGAAAGCGCATTTATTACGCGAATATCTGTCACGCAAAAGCTCTTCCACTTTCGTTTCAACACTTCCACTACAAAAAAAAGCATACAAACAAATCAAAAAAGATGTCCTAATATTTGAAAAATGTTCAACTGTAACATACCTCCTTGTTTCAGTGCATTTGGTATATCAGTCCAAATTTTCTTTCTTGTGTGGCTGGTTTCACACAGTCGATGTCCTTCGAACTGAAGCACTCGTTTGTTTTCACAAATTCAAAGAGATTTGTTTCACACTCCGTTTTCAACGAATTTCAGATCGTGGGAAAATCTTTTTCTTGTTGTGTCCATGGCATGTTTTTAAAAACAACACATTTACACATTCGACGCAAGCAGTTTAGAACAAATGTCAGAGTTTAGTACAACGATGCAAATGACACGACGCATCATTGTGAGCGACTATATGGAAACACACATATTCAAAATAAACTGTCAAAGCACAACTGTTGCAACGCGACGCATAACGCGGCATTCTGGTCCCACCTAAACTCTATAAACGTAACACGACGCGAAGCTCGAAAGGGTTTTTCCAAATACAACAAATAACCTTTACATCAAATAATTAATTTACTCCAAACATTTATTCCTTCAACCTATCCTATACCATTTATTTCCCTATTCTATTTTTCCTAATTTCTATTAACGACGAACCGGTTCCATTAATCCGCATTGCTTTCATTCATCTCCAAATATTTGATCACTTCATTCATATGTAAAAGAGTACCCATCCACATGCGCATGTAAAAATAGGGTTAGGGTACTCACGCGCTGGCTGGCTCTGCCTGGAGCGCTGTGATGACGTAGCAGCTCCCTTCCGACAGTATTGGGCTCACGTCGGGAGATTCCAACCCGACACGTGGGGTCAGAAGTGCGGTTATTGATGATGATGATGATGATGCGGTGCGCCGAGCTCCAACCGGAAGTTGTTGAACCGGTCAGCCGTTACCTTTTTAGTTTTCATAAACTGCTCACACACAATAAACAATATTAATCAACTACTTAATATTGAACTATTCAGAAGCACACCGCGACGCGACAAACAAAATACGCGCACTCTTGCCTCTTCCACGAATGCACGAGAAAAAGTCCTCAGTTCCTCAGAACACAATCATTGCCCGATCTTTGCCCCCGGGAGAACAATATTTGCTAAAGCAAATAATGTTCTTTTCAAATCCGCGAACTTCCCCCAGCCCACGGTTCGAAACAGAGCAAAGAAACGATTGTCCGCTCTCATCAGTCAGGTTGAGTCAGCCTTCTCGCGAGTTTCAGAAACGCCTCTCGAAACCTGACTCGGAACTCTCGCTAAGCCGCGCATAAGTGACCCAATTGCGAGGCACTTCGTCCACTCAACCTTGAAAGGTGTATGTGTGACGGAACATGATTGCTGCGCTTGCGTCCAACCACACAACGATTGCGTACAACTTATGCACATCGTGGTGTGCAAGATGTGCTAGATAGCAGTCCGTTTTATTTGGACTGCTACCCTCCGAAAATATTTCTAATTTGTAGCACGACTGCTACAACCCACTACCATTAGGTGGTGAATTCGGAGTGGTTCTTCGGCACGATCGGTGAGTGATAAAAATCCTTTCATTATCAGTAGTTAGGAAGAACAGGACGCCCAGAGGGCATAGGTTAGATAATTTCTAGAACTTATCCCAAGATTGCTATTTATCAAGTGACATTTATTGAGTGATACTTAAAAGGTTTTCAGCAAGTGTTTTTTTCAGCCAGTGAATTTATCCGCAAGTGTTTTTCCGCCAAGTGATTTCGGTGTTAGTTTTTGTAACTGCGTTGGCATTGTCCCCCGTCGCACGTCGTATATTCTACCTTGGTTTGTGAATATTTTCCGCGCCTGGCTGTACTTCAATATAGCCAGGCCCCGATCATGGCTTCCAGCAGCTCCGGCGCCGGAAGGCCAACCAACATTTATAATGGTGTTACCACCACTCGTACCTTGCCCAGATGGGCTGACCCTTTTGGTGGCAACTTACAAATATTACTTTTGAGAGCCACTGAAGGCAATCTTTTTCCATCGAATCCTTTTACTGTTTCCAAATCGATCCAAGGAGTGATCGGTAAGGAATTCAAAGATGCTAAACCTCAACGCGACGATAAAAATCGCCTTCAATATGCACTACATCTACGAGATGAAAAACTTGTTCAACTGCTTCTGGGTACAAAGTCGCTGATCGACGAAACACCCATTGAAATTTTATACCATCCCACCTTGAACCAACGCAAATGTGTTGTGTCCTGTCGTGACGTTATGTTTTTGAATGAAGATGTCCTCCTAACTGAACTAGCCGACCAAAATGTGATCGGTGTTAAAAAAATTCTACGATTTGACCCAGTCTTGAAGGAAAGAGTTCCTACTTCAACCATGATCCTCACCATTAACAGAACAGTTGTCCCTGAAGCAATTAACTTCGGATTCCTCCGTGCTCCAACCAGAAACTTCTACACAAACCCGATGCAATGCTTCGGATGCTTCGCTTTCGGCCACACTTCCAAAAAGTGCGCTAAAAAAATCGAACTTTGTCGTAACTGCGGTGTTGCCCACCCTGAACTTAACACAAATAATAATGATAAAGACAAAATTAAAATTTTTATTTGCAATGCACCTGCCTCTTGTGTGAACTGCAAGGGAAATCACGCTTCTACCAGTAGGAAGTGCCCAGCGTGGATCGCAGAGGATAACATCACCAGAGTCCGAATCGACCAAGGTGTGTCATACAAGGAAGCTAAATCCATTTTTGAGAACAAAAATGGTCCTTCCTTTGCTAGTAAGCTACAAGAAAGACTAGACAAAATTCAAAATACAGGTTGTTCTCAATGCAAATGCAACTGCACTCAGGCTAAGCCAATTTCTTCAGAAAAAGCAGTTCCAACCCCGTCCAGTAATCCACAGGAATCGGAACTCAGCACCTCCTCGTCAGATTCAGAATCCGACCCAGATATTTCAATGGAAATTGAAACTACCCCCTCCAACAAGAGGAAAAATACAAACAAAAGGTCAACCTCAGATGAATTCAAATCATCAGAAGAGGAAATTTTTCGAGGAAAAGAATCCAATAGGAAGAAATCTAAGAATCAAAAATACAACTCAACCCAACCATCCACTTCCCTCCAACCATCCACTTCCCCCCAACCATCCACTTCATTCCAACCAACCACCGCATCCAAAACTAAAACCTCCAACCAATCCAACCATTCAAACAAACCCACCCCACTTGGCAACAAACCAATTGCCAACGTTTCCAAAAATGATCCTAGACTAAAGAACAAATCCGGCAAATCTACCCATTCCTAATCTCATACCCTTCTCCCATCTTCGAACCCCTATTTACTTACCTCAGCCCACTTACCTTTTTCTCTTTTTTAAAATTCACTCCTCTAGCCAGTAACAGCAACCCTTCGTCCTGTAACCAAACACCCAACCGAAAACTTGCTATTCAATGGAACTTGCGTGGGCTATCCACTTCCATGAACGAAATTAAGCTAATGTTAGCTGAGGAACAACATCTCCCACTAGCACTGGCTTTTCAAGAAGCTAAAAAATCAATGTATCGCTCTTAGAGCGGGAGTTTAGCGGCAAATTTTCATGGTATTTTAAGGAAGGGCCATCCTCGGGGCTTTTTGGAGCCTGCCTCGCTGTCCTGAGTGATCTTCCTCATACCGTCATCCCCATAGCATCATCATTACAAATATGTGCGATACAACTGAAGGGACCTCTACAGGTAACCCTTGCTTCCATGTATATTCCCCCATTGCACAGTAATGACATTGAAACGCAACTTACGGATGCCATCAAACAGTTACCGCACCCATTCGTCCTGATGGGTGACTTTAACGCCTCCCACTCTTCATGGGGAGGAAACAACTGTGACAAAAGAGGTAAAACAATTTTGGGAATCGTCCAAAAACTAAACCTCATCATACTTAACGATCACCGTCATACCAGGATAGATATCCATCGCGGATCATCATCGGCCATTGACATCACGATTGCCTCCTGGGACCTCGCCCCCAGGTTGAGCTGGACCGTTGATAGTGACCTCAGAGGTAGTGATCATTTCCCCATCCACATCCGAACCCTGTCAAGAAACCCAAACATTCGTTTGCGCAGGAAATGGATATACCAGTCGGCTGACTGGGAAGGCTTCGAATCCACAATCAACAGCATTATTTTAGCGGCTGAACAAAATATCCACCGTACCAGTGGGAAACCCGGCCGAAAGGCTGTCCCATGGTGGAACGATGCAGTTGCACAGGCCATCAAAAGGAGAAGAAAATCCCTCCGTATCCTACGACGTCTTCCTGATGGAAGCGCTTGCAAAATGATTGCCCTAACAAACTTCCAAACGGCTAGAGCTCTAGCTAGGAAGGTAATAACCGAAGCCAAGCAAAACAGTTGAATGGAATTTCTTGATTGCATCAACCCTAATACTTCGACATCTGAACTTTGGAACAAGGTCAACTTACTTAGTGGCAAGAAAGCTTCAAACTGCTATTCCCTCTAGATTAATGGCACCTTCACCGAAGATCCAGGCATCATAGTCGACCATCTAGCCGACCACTTTGCCACTATTTCAGCCACCTCCAACTACACTAACGAATTCAAGGCTATTAAGGCGGAGGCGGAACTTAAAGTTTTTCCTCCTGCTTCGGAACAGGTCCACAAATACAACGATAAGTTCTCTTTAGACGAGTTGTTATGGGCAATAAAAATATCCAAAAGCAAATCAGCTGGCCCAGACGGAATCGAATATCCGATGATCAAGCATCTACCTCTTCATGCAAAAATTCTACTCCTTCAGATATACAACGAATGTTGGGCTAACAGCTATTTCCCTGACGCATGGAAAACGGGCTTGGTAATACCTATCCCAAAGGTAAAGGAGAGTAAACGGGCCGCGAATAACTTCCGCCCCATAACCCTCCTCAGCTGCTTAGGGAAAATCTTCGAAAGAATGATCAATCGAAGACTTAAGACGACCCTTGAAGAATGCCAACTATTAGACCCCAGACAGCATGGCTTCCGCCGAGGTAAAGGTACGGGCACCTACTTCAGTCAACTCGATCATTTCCTTCAAGAAACTATCGAAAAGGGCCAACACAGCGAAATCGCTTCACTCGATCTAGCCAAAGCCTACGATACCACATGGCGCCATAACATCAACTCCACCGATGGGGTTTTGAAGGCTCCCTCTTCAACATTCTTCGCTGTTTCCTCACCATTCGAGGCTTTCAAGTTTACTTCGGAGGAGTACTTTCGGATCACCGTTGCCTAGAAAACGGAGTACCACAAGGTTCGGTTTTATCAGTCTCCCTCTTCCTCCTTGCTATGCAGTCGGTTCTAGAGGTTATCCCTAAAAACACCGAGGTATTGGCCTATGCAGACGATCTACTGCTGATGGCAAGAAATCCTTTCCCAGAAATGGCCCGCAGAAGACTGCAGGAAGGAATCTCGGCTGTTAGTAACTGGGCAAATTCCATCGGGTTTAAGTTTTCGGCAGAGAAGTCTAATACAATGCACTGCTGCAAATGTAAAGGTCATAGGAAAAGGTTTAGAACATGTCTAATCAATGGCAGGCCTATTAAGAGAGTCAGCTCAGCCCGAATTCTTGGAGTGCTAGTTGACAGTAAACTATCCTTCGGACAACACCTCAGAAATACTAAAGCTAGTATGAAGTGCCGCCTGCGGCTGGTGAAAGCTTTAGGTGGCCGATGCCGCTCGAGTTCTCGTAAAACCATCTGCAACATAGGCAAAAGCATTATCTTCTCTAAAATTCGTTACGGCATCGAACTTTTCAGCCGTGCCTCTTGGGCTCACTTGAATTACTTAAAGCCTGTCTACCATAATGTGATTAGATATGCATCAGGAGCCCTTCAGACCAGCCCAATAAACGCTCTGCTTGTGGAGACTGGAGTAGTTCCTTTCGAACACTTCCTCACAAATATCCTAGCCACTAAAGCCATCCGGACGTCCGAGAAATACCCGGATCTTCTATCCATTTACTCCAGAGCCAACATTTGGCTGCAAAATATTAGCCAAGTCACCCTCCCGACTATTGCCCCATTAAGCAGAGTCGGTCAACGCCCATGGCACGCACATCCGCCAAAGATAGACTGGTCAATCAAAAATGCTGTTAGGGCTGGGGAAGCTAGCAGCATTGTTACGGTCTGTTTTAATAACCACCTTCATAACAAGTATCACACCCACCACAAAATCTTCACAGATGGGTCTTTTGATGGAAACCTAACAGGGTTTGGAGTTTTTGCCAATAACACGGAGCTAAAATGCCAACTGCCTTCCATATGTTCGGTATACTCCGCCGAAATTGCCGCTCTCCTTGTCGCGACATCACTCTGTGATAACGACAGTAAAGTGGTGATCTTCTCAGATTCCTATAGTGCATTACGGGCGCTACAAAGTGACGATAGTAAACACCCTTGGATACAAAGCATTGAGGAAAAAATTACAGGGAAGGACATCACTTTCTGCTGGGTCCCAGGGCACTGCGGAATCCAGGGTAATGAACAGGCTGATCGTCTCGCCAAGGAGGGTAGGCTCTCCGAACTATGGACCACCTCCCACCCAGCAAATGACACCATCAGATGGGTCAGTCAATCCCTCAGATTGAGCTGGGAGAACAGTTGGTATTTTTCCCGCGACCTCTTCTTAAGAAGGATCAAGAATACTACCCTTCCCTGGAAGGATAGTATTCCCCGATCTACTCAAGTATGTCTGACACGTTTACGTATCGGGCATACATTTTTAACACACAAATTTATCATGCGTAGATTGGAACCAACACTATGTGAGTCGTGCAACGTAAGACTCACGGTGGAACACATATTAATCACATGCCCTAAATTTAATGCTTCAAGAATAAAGTTTCAGGTTGCAGACACCATAAGGACAGCACTATCGGACGACGCCGTCGAGGAAAAAAGGACCATCGATTTCCTAAAGGATACAGGTTTATTCGATCAGATCTAATGTCTAATTACTACATTTACCTATACTGATAAAATTTCGTTTGTCTTCTCTTCTACTTTCAGCAAAAGATGAGCAGGTTTTTTACGCCCCTTTTAGAAGCGAGCTCCTCAAGCACACTAAAAGGGGCCTTTTCCCTGCTCCAATTGTTTGGTTGTGTTTTTGGCCCCGGAGCCGTGTAGGGAGCGGCGATACGACATACATCCATAGCGGTTACTAGGACTGGGTCGAGCGAGAGTAACGAATTTTGCAATAGTTTTCTTAGTTTTCCTTCCAGTTAAATTTCCCGCCCTCAAGGGCAAGAGACGAATGAACTCTCAGAGTTTAAAGTCTCTTTAATTCAATACCGTCACCGTTTGTCTGTCTGTCTGATTCTTATGGACTCGGAAACTACTGAACCGATCGACATGAAAGTTGGTATGCAGGGGTTTTTGGGGCCGGGGAAGGTTTTCATGATAGTTTGAGACGCCTCCCCCTCTCAAAGGGGGGCTGCCATACAAATGAAACACAAATTTCAACATTATTCGAGAATTAATCAAGCATATGCAGCCAAATTAGGCATCTGAAGGTTTTAGGGTGCAATAAATGATTTTATGGTGGTTAGATACTGGTGGTGAAAAATTCATGGACGATCCATCACCAATCGATCAAGTGCTATAAAAGTGTCTGTATTATTAAAGTTATCGCTGAACTTTCTATACGCAAACAATAAAGCAGTTATATTGAATTCTTCAACCACGTCGCATGTGTTTTTTCTATCTCCCATCGAATCAAAAATCGTTCGTTGGGACGTTAATCGTCGCGCCTGTATTTCGTACTCCGGATAACATTTTGGTCCTTCGAACCGGATCCGGGAAAATCGGTGATCTAGTGTGCGTCTTACCATACTTCATCCCTCCCGCCGCGTTATTCGTAATCCGGAGTTCTCATCAGTCGAAAGTTTATTTTATTGTTCGAATCCGCCATGAAAAGGCTAATCCGTGAAAGGAAAACGCTCGAGGCTCGACTTAAGCGGGTTAGCCAGAATGTAGAAGCTCTGGAGACTAGCGAAAATACGGAAGACGTTGAATTTCTCACTGAGCTGGACAGTCTGGAGCAAATCTGGGCAGCGTATCTTATCGTGCATAAGCAGATGTTGGAGATTTGTACTGACGAAGAAGAAGAGGAAGTGTTAAGTCATTTTGAAACCTTTGATCGTCGCGTCATATCTAGGAAGAATAGTATCCGAAAACAATTAAAAAGGTTGGACCTTTGTTCTAGTCACCATGAAGCTACGGAAAACAATGGAAATGACGCCATCAAACAATTGGCTGACCAGCAAGCTGATTTCTTCCGTAGAATGTCCACCCATTTCAACGCACCGGCTGTTTCTAACAGTAGCTCCACATCCGCAGCTGGGAGCTCACAAACTTTGCCGCATCCGGACATTAAACTACCACGAATGAACTTACCAGTTTTTAGCGGAAATATTCTTGACTGGCCTTCATTTTATGATTTGTTCGAAAGTGCCGTTGACAGGAATCCCTCTCTACAGGACAGCCAAAGATTGTATTTCTTAAAGACAAATTTGGCTGGCGAAGCAGCATCTCTTGTTTCCCACCTGAGGATTGAAGATGCCAATTATGCGCCGGCTCTTGCAAAACTGAAGGAACGGTACAATAAACCTCTCAGCATCGCCGCACAGCACATTCAGCGTTTCCTAAGTCAGCCTATGATGACATCACCCTCCGCGAATGGGTTACGTTTGCTTCACGATGTCTCTGATGAAGTGGTTCGAGCTCTTAAGGCAATGGGACGAGAGGATCGGGACATTTGGCTGCTCTACATCCTCGTTGAGAAACTTGACCCTGAAACGAAGCAGTTATGGTGCCAGAAGAGAGCTGAATTGCAGGATAACGAAATTTCACTCCACCGTTTTCTCAAGTTTATTGACGCTCAGGGTAGCGCACTCAGTGATGTACAGCATATCCGCCATCGACCTTCGGTAGCCGTCAAGTTCTCTCAATATCACCCGAAAGGAACTTCTACGCTCGTTTCTTTAACCGAACAACCTACGAGAATGTCCTGCCAGTATTGCGCTAAGTCGCCGCACCAGCTCTACCAATGCAGTAAATTCAACCACTCTAGTGCTACTGAACGTTTAAGTTTTGTTCGCAAGCAAAGGTTGTGTTTCAATTGTCTCAAACAACACCGGAATGAGCCATGCCAATCCGGCAACTGCAGAAGATGCTGTCAATCACATCATACTCTTTTACATGACGCTTTCGTTCCACTCACAGTGCAAGAGTCGATTGATTCAAATTCCACCGTAGACATGGCTGCAGCCGGAACAGATTCAACCAGAGCGCCTGTATGCCAGTCTTTAATATCATCGTTCAATCTAGCAACGGATTTGGTTGATACCAACGTCCTGCTTCTGACGGTTACTATAAACGTGCTGGATAAATATGGGAGACCTCATGCTTGCCGCGCAGTACTTGATTGCGCATCCCATGCAAGCTATATAACCAGAGACATGTGTGCAACTTTGGGGCTGCCCACAACAGACATCGCTTTTGAGTTTGGTGGTATATCAGGATCCGGTGGATTTTCAAGCAAAGGTGTGCTCGTCACCTTTTCATCACGCTGTTCAACATATCAAGACATTGTTCCGTGTGTCATACTAGAAAAAATAACGTCGGAATTACCATTGAAACCATTTGAGATAACGGATTGGCCTATTCCCGATGACCTCCATCTCGCCGATCCACAGTTTAATCATCCGGGTAAAATCAGTATGCTGCTTGGTAATAGATTGTTCTTTCAACTGCTAGAGCCTGGAACAATTAACCTCAGCCCAGATAATACTCTCCCAATTATGCAAAATACAAAACTCGGCTGGGTTTTCTTGGGGGCGTACAAGAATGAAAGCCTTTCGTTCATGACAAAACCTAGTTCCTGCTTCATGACGACTACCAATGACGCTCTTTCCAAGCAGTTGCAACAATTCTGGTCATTAGAAGAGTATGTCAATCCCCCCTTACATTTAAGCGAAGAAGAGGAGCGATGTGAGAAATATTTTGAAGCGCATACGACTCGTGACAGTGCCGGCCGTTTCACTGTTCGTTTACCTTTCTCAGAAAACCCATCCGTCTTGGGAGATTCGCGTGACATTGCAGTGAAGCGCTTATGCCACATCGAGCAAAAACTGAACAGGAATCTGCTACTTAAGGAGCAGTATCATTCATTCCTACGCGAGTATCTCGACCTAGGTCACATGTCAAGTGCATCTACTACTGACTCCAAAAATTGCGTCTTTCTTCCGCATCATTGCGTGATAAAGCAGTCAAGTTCAACAACAAAATGTCGAGTAGTTTTCGACGGCTCTAGTAAAACTAGTAGCGGCAAATCAAATTAAATGACATCCTAATGCTTGGACCAATTGTGCAAGATTCACTCATAAACATCTTACTGCGATTTAGATTCCCAGCAGTCGTTTTAACTGGCGATATCCAGCAAATGTACCGTATGGTACAGCTACACAAAGACGATCGGAATTATCAAAGAATCCTGTGGCGTTGGTCCGCCACCGAGCCCATCGAAGAATATCAGCTAAATACAATTACGTACGGTACCAGAAGTGCGTCGTACCTCGCTACTAAGTGCCTGCAACAATTGCTACTCTCCAGCATCGTTACCCTGCATCTGTCGAGAAGGCGACGAAAGGAATTTATGTCGATGACGTAATCACCGGGGCGGATACGGTAGAGGAGGCCAAGGAACTTCGAATGCAGTTATCAACGATGTTTGAATCAGGTGGTTTCCATTTACGAAAATGGGCGTCCAACTGTACAGCGGCTTTAGCTGGCGTACCCATATTAGACATCGAAGTGAACACAGCGATCGATCTTGACGACTCCACTACAATCAAAGCCCTCGGAATGCACTGGCAGCCGTGCAGCGATGAGTTCAAGTTCGTGTTTCATCAACCCGAGATCTCTCAGCACACAAAACGTATCATATTGTCTCAAATTGCCAGCCTGTTTGACCCACTAGGATTACTGGCCCCCGTCATTGTGAAGGCGAAGTTAGTGATGCAAAAATTGTGGGAGCTGAGGGTGGACTGGGATGCGAATCCCCCGGGTGAGTTGACAACTTATTGGCATTCTTTTGTGCAACATCTGTCGGTTCTCAATAATTTTCAGGTTCCCCGGAGAGTAATTGGCGGATGCAAGCCACACCGAATCTACCTGCACGGCTACAGTGATGCTTCCGAGAGGGCAATAGGCGCCTGCGTTTACATCCGGACCATTGATGAAGCCGGCAATTTATCTTCACACTTACTTTGTTCGAAGTCCAAACTTGCGCCTATCGGAAACCATCGAACAACACTCCCACGTTTGGAGCTTTGCGCGTCAGTGTTACTCGCTCGGCTTATTGCAAATGTTCAAAGTATCATCAATGTAACTATATTCGAAATACACGCCTGGACCGACTCACAAGTCGTTCTGGCGTGGCTGAAGGGTGGCGCCTCTAAGTGGAAAACCTTTGTTGCCAATCGGGTGGCGGAAATTACAACACATCTTCCAGCCATTAATTGGGATCACATCAACACTCAGCAGAATCCTGCTGATTTAATATCACGTGGAGCTATACCAGAGCAGCTTAGGGACAACTCACTCTGGTGGAATGGACCTGTCTGGAGTCCAAAATCGGGCCATTCTCAATCAACCGACTCCTATGTTTCATCTGTTACGCTTCAAGAAGCACAGCAAATCGGTCGAGAACAAAAAACAATGTCCGTTTCTCTTATCGCCGCGTATCAGAACTCTTTCCTCGACAACATGATGACCAGATTTTATCCAGACCTGCTAATGTTGTTGCGAGTTACTGCTCGTCTCCTCCGTTTCCGTTATTACAACTCCAGAGAAAATTCACGCTTGTTGCCCTATGAAATTGAACGCGCCTTGAGAATATACGTGAAGCATATTCAGCAACTACATTTTGGAAGCGAATTACTGCGTCTGCAACAGAAACGGGAAGTTTCTCGTCATAGCTCCCTAAATCAGCTCAAACCAATGCTGGATGAATGCGGTTTAATCAGGGTGGGCGGAAGGCTTCAGCATTCGGGTCTCAGTTATGACGTTATACACCCGATTTTGTTACCGCGACAATCAATTTTGACTTTCCTAATACTACAGTATGATCACGCTACACACCACCACTGCGGACCACAAACATTATTGGCGGTGTCAAGGAGACGATTTTGGATTATTCGCGGTGCCAGTACCACTAGAAAGGTATACCGTCAGTGCATCATTTGTGCTAAAGCCAAACCAGCTCCAGTGTTCCAGCAGATGGGTCAACTACCTTCTGATCGTGTTCAACCTCATCCACCTTTCTCAATTACCGGTGTCGATTACGCTGGTCCTCTCGACACCGTCGGGCGCCGAGCGCGTGGGGCGATTGTAAGCAAAGCATATATAGCACTGTTTTTTTGTTTCTCAACAAAGGCAGTTCATTTAGAGGCGGTTTCAGACCTGACCACAGCCGCTTTTCTGGCCGCCTTTACTCGCTTCTCGAGCCGTTATGGTCTACCTGTTAAAATGTACTCCGACAATGCGTCAAATTTTCGATCTGCAGCTCAACAACTTCGCAGCATCTACAAGTTAATCAATTCAACTGAGCACAACAATACTATTACGGATTTCCTTACTGATAAGGGTGTGGAATGGAGTTTTATTCCAGCGAGATCACCACATCACGGCGGTTTGTGGGAATCTGCGATAAAAGTCGCTAAGCAGCTACTCAGAAATCTCACGAAGAATCAAACTTTCACTTTTGAGGAGTTATCGACTTTCCTGGCTAAAATTACAGCAACTATGAATTCCAGGCCAATTTCCCCAATTTCATCTGAACCTACCGATCATCAGCCGCTTACGCCTGCTCATTTTTTGATTGGGAGGTCGCTCACTACTGTTCCGGAAGTAAATCTGCTAGAAAGGAAAATCAGTTCTTTATCTCGTTGGCAGTTCGTGCAAAGGCTTTCACAGGACTTCAGGAGCCGATGGCAAACGGAGTATGTCCGTGCTCTTCAGCGAATGACGAAATGGCAGAGGTCATCACCGAACATATCTGTTGGCGATTTCGTCTTATTGTTGGACACCAATGAAAAGGGAAGGCAGTGGCCAATGGGCCGCGTTATGGAAATATTTCCAGGAACTGATGGACTAGTACGAGTAGTTTCAATTAAAACCTCTACGGGTCTCACTCGGCGTGACGTGAGGAAGGTGCGCATCATTCCTCTTGATGAAGATGAGTTTGTACCAGCTAGACAGACTAAAAGAAGGAATTGCTGATCGCAATTCGGTGGGCGGCTTATGGTGGTGCAAAATTCATGGACGATCCATCACCAATCGATCAAGTGCTATAAAAGTGTCTTTATTATTAAAGTTATCGCTGAACTTTCTATACGCAAACAATAAAGCAGTTATATTGAATTCTTCAACCACGTCGCATGTGTTTTTTCTATCTCCCATCGAATCGTCTCAAAAATCGTTCGTTGGGACGTCAATCGTCGCGCCTGTATTTCGTACTCCGGATAACAGATACTACTAGTTTTTCTATTCAAGTTCCTGCACTTAGAAAAATCCTCGGTAGAAAATTACCAAATACCTTTGATAGCAAATATTAGTAGAATGCACAATTTTTTCGTACATATTGCCATCGATCCCACATCCCTACCAGAGGTTGGCATATTTTACTCGATTAGATTAGTAAACTTGAATCTTGTCATCTCTGAAGACTGGTGAGCGTATTAACCATTTTAACCGATGAAATAAGGCAATACGGAGGTATGATAAGGATATAATTCTAATACGTGCATTTTCGCCATGAAACATGTAACCGATATTTGGCTTACACAGCAGAACCATGCTTGACATATATATTCATACGTATGGTAACAAATGATTATAGATTGGTAGCATTCACCAAAAAAAATCGGTACATTTACTAATTATTTCCCTCAGTGTGCAGTTTAACATGGAACATTAGTATTTCTGCGCCGCGGGATAAACAGAGACCGCCCGAAGCCGAACGATGACTGCCTGCTGCTAAAGGCTGATTTAGACGATGCCAGTCAGTGCTCTAGTTGAAGTATCCAGTGAATAGAGTACAGACACTCTGTTTAAGTTAGAGGCCAATTACTTGTTCGATACTGGTACAAGTAACTTGAACATAGTGTCTGTTCTCTGTTCACTGGAGACTTCAACTATAGCGCTGACTGGCATCGTCTAAATCAGCCTTAAGAAGACGGAAGATGTACCGGGTGCCCAGCCCACTTGATCGCTAAACTGACGATGGCCGTGTTGCCAGAACTGAGCATGCCACACATCACCGATGGGACTTGTCCTTTGAAGTGGACACATTTTTGCACCGGGAGTTCCTTTGGAAAATAAACGGTGTCCTCTCGTTAGATGCGTCTGTTTCCATTTCGTCAACTGAGAACGTGGTGAAGATATTGTGTGTAGAGATTGGTTATAGTTGCTTTTGGGGCCAGTGAAGAAGCGGCCTTCAAAATTTCCGCAGAAGTGCGCTTCACGTGTTTCTTTAGAGAGCGCTTTTGTTTCTCCCATCGACTCTTGTAAGTTTCACAAGCTGAGAGCACATTTGGGGTTCCTTCGCCATATAGGCACTTATGCTCAGTCGCACTGCAGGATTCGCCCTCATGTTGCTCTCTGCAAGTGGCACAGCGCTTCTTGTTGGCGCAATAAGCTGTTGTGTGACCAACTGACATGCATTTTTGGAAAGTCATGGGCTTGAGCATGAAGAGTCGCACCGGTTGCCTCAATGTTTCCACCATAAGGTAGTCAGAGAGGGCGGCACCAGCATAGGTGACTCGAAACGAGTCGGACGGCGTAAATTCAGTTTTACCCCCATCATGGGAGAGTTTCCCGAGAGTCTCGATCGAACAGTCGTCGGGTGTAGATGAGTTTTTCTTTGTTCCGCATTTGATTTCTTATTCTTCCTCGTTTAGTGAATTTCAACCTATTTTGACTCAATACGCTGCTAGGAATAGTTTGTTGGTGAAATTTATAGTGAAAATTGTTATTGGCCCCGATGCGTTAATAGTGTTATAATGAAAAAAAAAAATTAAAAAATTCAATTGTGCAGTTTTGCGGTTGTTTTTCTCGATTATGGCGTCTTTTTTTCACTCTCTCGTGTACTGTGGTTATGTGTGTGTGTGTGCGAGGTAGCATACATTTTAGTGCATTTTTTACAGCAGTGGTTTTAAGAAAAGAATTCACTAACACACTAATTCTGCCAGCAGGATGACCCAACTATATCGAAAAATAACAACATCCCAGCTAAGTACTATTAACAATTTGTTATTTCCATAACCGATCCGACAGCTGTCCGAAATGCACTTCGCTTCGAGTCTTTCTTGTGGGAGATAGAAAGTGTTAGTCAATATAAGACTGCGGTGACGGTGGATGCGGCTGTGTGTTAAGGTGTGGCTTTACTAGTAGTGTGCGATTGTGGAGCATGGGCAGCATGCAAGGGATTGTATTGGTGTGGTTGCATTGCTTCCTAGTTCGGACTCGTCTGCTTCGGGCGAGCAGAGTGGTTTGTTTCTTTTCGTCGGTTGGAGAACATAATTTAATTGAACGATAGCTGACAGATGGATGCAGGCTATTAAATTGTGGGAGGGAATGAATGTGCGATATTCGAGAGTGAAATGCTTATCGGCAACAATCTCGTTTGCGTGCTTCCGGTAATTCACGATAACTTGTTATTTTTTCAGCCTAACTCTGCGGATTTCAGATACTAAAGTGTAACTGGCAAGATCTTTCATGATCTGAATCACGTTAAGGCCTTTTCCATTTGGATTTGACCGGGGAATACAAACCAACGGGCCAGTTCCAGGTTAGACTCTGACACGGGAAGACAACAGAGGGGGAAGATGAGTATGAGGGTTGAGTTGGATCGGACACATCAGAACCTTTGACTTAAAACCCCTACAGGTTCGGAACAGATCCTTTAATTTTGTCTGTATTAGGTTTGAAGTCCAAGGTTCTGATTTGCTTTTTGTTCACGTACTAGTTAAGGTAAACTGACCAGACGTCCCGCGTTACGCGGGACAGTCCCGCATTTCAAAATGCAACAAAATTAGAAAATGATTTTTATAAAAGTCCCCTATTGATCCGCAGGGACCAACGTGAGTCAGACGAAAAGTTCATCTTTGGTTCCTTAGCTCGGTCAGGGCTTAACGTGTTAAATAAGCCGGAATAACTAGTGTATACAGGACAGGAAGAGACAGGGTTGTTTGATGAAGTATCGTAAATGAAACGCTTGGCGGCCTTACGGAAGTTGGTCGGCACCTCAACTACGACCGATGAGAAGATGTATGTCAGCGTGTTCTTTTACCTATTCGTGGCTTTGGTGGTCGGCTGTCTCTCCATTTTGGCCATTCGCCCAAAAGTTTTCTATCGGTCGCAGCTGGGGGATGTTGGGAAGGTTGGCGTTTTATCTCCAACCGGTCCTTCCTCCAGTGATCTTTTGGCATAATGGGCTGATCCCAGGTTCGACCACATCACCTTCGCAACTTCCGGCAAGCACTTCGTACTGTATATCTCCTAGTTTACCATATGACTCGAAAGAAGAGCTGCTTGGATATTCATTTCTCGTTTGTCAGAGAATGACCTGCTTGGAGAACTTGATGTGGGTGATATATTTGTCGCCATCATTTATCTGGGGAACGTAAAGTATCCGGTCCCTTGCACTCGTTGAATTCTAGCATTAAACACGTGTCGTCTCCCATTATGAGCACGAAAAGAAGTTTTTCACTTCTTTCGCCGGAAAGAAGTTTTTCACCAGCACCTGAAACTACTCCTTCTGGGTGATTGACTGCTGCTCAAATACGGTCAGTCTCGTCTGACGCTTTCGCATAAAAATGTCCATTTTGGCCAGATTCTTCTCCACCGTTTGACCGGTTGCTTGGATCTCCCGGCTTAAGGAGCGGCAAAGAGATGATATTGTAAATACCAGATCAGCTATATCTGGCGGACACAAAGTGCCTCAGGATGTCCAACTCCTTCGCTGTGGGGTGGAGCTTGCAGTATGAAAAAATCATCAAGTTGCTTGACAGTGCTGCTGCTGCAAATCAACGTCCTTGAATCATTTTTGTTGTAAACTTAATAAACGTGAGATTTGAAGAAAATTTGTTTCTATAAATTATCTTTTGTAGTTTATTTTCATCGCCATCCGAAATTAGTCCATTTTTTTAATGCATACGTTAACACTAAAATCGATGAAAAATGGATTGGAATTTTCGAGCATCCCATTCGATAATTGGAAGAAAATTGTAGGATTTGATTCGTGCTTGCCAGACCTAAATGCTCTGACCGAGTGAGAGATTTTCAGGCGTAAACAAAATCTAAACCACCGAAAAATCACAAATGAGTGATTACACGTTAGGTTTAATTGCTAGGAGACATGTTAAGAGTTTCACGAATGAATGAGACTCTCTAAACTATGGTTTATGTTCACATAACGTTTTGTTTTTTGTGTCCCGCGTTAGACCTCTGACCATCTGGTCACTTTAAGTTATGGAATTAATTCAAAATTTGTTGGCTTAGTTTCAACTTCTAGTAGTTTGTAGCTAACTTTAAGGCACAAACGATCGCGAAATAATATCCGAAAGCATTAAATTATTGATAATTTGCACGCACTAAGGAGGTTAATCATATGGAAACACTGATCCTCTTTTTCTAAACAATGTCAATTCATTCCAACCAAGATAGATAGCAAACAATAGATGTTGTTTATCTATCTGACCTTCCCCAATCTGCAAACAATCCTCCGTGCATGCGATGGGTGTGAGTGGGTTCAGTCGATCACATCGAAGTCATGGAGCGCGTGGGGTTGAACGGGCTCGTAAAGTAGCGCAACGAACACTTCTGGTTTCCGGACAGAATGCTAAGGTTGCGATTCTGAAAGATAATAGATAATAGATAATGCCTAGCATTAGAGTCAAACTTTGATGAAGTATTTGAGTGGACTATACTTACGAGATCCAGTAACACAAGAATCAAGAAACAAGAGCTACTCGATCAGCAGCTCCATGCGTTCTCAGATTTTGGTGTTTGAAAACATGAATGTTGATGTTTTTAGGAAAATCATACCTTCGGATAAGTCCTATTTACATATTGGCTTACACGACAATTAGAAAAATAAACATATCTGGAATTCCGAAAATCCATCGCCCTCGGATATTCCGAATCCCTGATACGGGGAAGCCAATTCACTCTGAACGACTCACTGTTATTTGCTGTTATAAGGGCTAGAAGTGTCGTTGAATCGTTTTTTCAACAGTGAGCGATACCGACAAACAATTTTTCTAGCCAAAGCTTTAAAATGTGGATACGAACGAGTTTAGTTTTCCACAGGATGGAGCTACATGTCATAATTGTTGCAAAAAATCTAGTTATTGCGCAACTGCTTCAATTGCTCATAGATCCCCATCGATCCCTATTATCTGGGCTATGTTGTAGTGACCCACCAGAAGCCCGTAGAATGTGATTGGCACGTTCTTAAGCATCCATCGTATAAACCGATCCTGCCAAGTGCCAAGTGATTACCAGGTTCTATGGCGTATGATTTCACTGGTGAAAAAATCGCTTCAAGGAAAGCTTATAAAAATCGACTGTTAGTTGCCAAGTGAGACAAGGGTTTCTATAAATATGACACAATGAAATAACATACAAAGTGGAAATAAGTTATCGAATATATTTGACTTACATCGAATCACTCTAACTATGCTAGATAAAATCTTAAGGTGCGTAAATTATGCGTAAATAAATAATGAATTTCTTCTTCCTCAACCTTATATAATAGGTATTCCTTGACAGATTAGTTGCATCTATTATTGTACTCTTTCACCCAAATTCACCATCACCCTCTTTCTTTTTTTCCTTGTTGGTGATGTTGAACTATCGTTAATCCATCTATGTTAATCCATCGATAGCTCTAACATTCCTACGGGAGCTTCGCTCGAACCCCCTACAAACAACGAATAACCCAACTTTTAGCGCCGAATGAGCCCAAGAAACATTTTTTACAGACAAACAACTGGCACCAATTCTGCGAAACGCATCTTCAATACAAAATCCTGTGCTCCAGATTCCTACGCAACGTAGAGGTAACTGTAAAATATAGATCAAAGTCACGAAATCAGGTCAAAAAATACATACGGTTCAAGTATGTTTTGGTGCTCTCGACGGGATATTTAAAATGCAAATTAACAGCCTCTTCAGCATTCAGTCAGTCAGTCAGCTGCTATTCAGTCAGGTAAACCTAAATGAACTAGATTTGCCGGCGTGGGGCGCACTATAGATAAGACAAGAGTTCTTTCGGACCACTTTGCGAACGAGTATAAAAAGCGTCTTCATGGCCTTGCGCGGGTTAGTGTATTATCGAGGACGCAGTAAAATGGTTCTTAAGGCAGTAGTGAACGGAGTAATTGCAGTTCTGTGGATTGGCGTAATATGTGCGGGTGAAGTGGCAAGATATGACAATTACCGAGTTTATCGATTGATTGCCAAAAGCAATGATCATCTCAAAACGTTGCATGAGCTGCAAGATTCCAGTGATAGTTATATCTTCTTAGAAAAAGGCTTAAAAGTTGGCGATGGATTCAACATTGTTGTCGCTCCTCATAAACTGGCTGATTTCACCGAAATGCTGGATGTCGACGGAATCAAGGCTGAAATTCTCGACACGAATCTGCAACGTTCAATTGATGAGGAAAAATATCGAATGCAATCGAAACGTACCAAGGGAATCTTTGACTGGAACGAATATCACGAATTGGAAGAAATTCATAATTGGTTAGATAAGTTGGCTCTAAATTATGAACAAGTTGAAGTGGTTGAAGCAGGACATTCATATGAGAATCGTACAATCAAAGGAGTGAAAGTGTCGTATAAAAGTGGCAATCCAGGCATCTTTCTCGAAGGTGGAATACACGCCCGTGAATGGATCTCCCCGGCAACAGTGACATATATTCTGAATGAACTTCTCACCAGTCAAGATCCTAAAGTGAGAAATATTTCAGAAAATTACGATTGGTACATCTTCCCGAATGTTAACCCAGATGGTTATGTATATACCCACAAGAAGAACCGCTTGTGGCGTAAAACTCGGACTCCATATTCGCGAGCGTGTTTCGGCGCTGACCCTAATAGAAATTGGGACTTCCACTGGGCCGAGCAAGGGACGAGTGATCGATGCAACACGGAAACTTATGGAGGTCCGTACGCATTTTCGGAAGTGGAGATGAAGAGTTTATCGCAGTACATTGAATCTTTGAAAGGAAAAATACAGGCATACATTGCCTTCCATTCATACTCCCAGGTTCTTCTGTACCCCTACGGACACACTATCGAACACACCCCAAATCACGACGATTTGACTGACATCGCAAATGCAACTGTCACGGCACTGGCGAAACGATATGGAACCAAATATTACTACGGAAATACATACGAAGCCATCTATCCAGCGAGTGGATCGAGTGCAGATTGGGTTTACAATACTCTGGGAGTAAGAGTAGCTTACACTTATGAACTGCGTCCGAGTCCAAGCTCGTGGAACTCGGGTTTTATTCTACCATCTGAACAGATTGTCCCGACTGGAGAGGAGACACTTGACTCGCTCGTGACGCTGGTGGAAGAGTCGGCCAAGAGGAAATACTTTGAGCTTTAGTATTTTTTCGTTATACACCGTATCTGTTTAATCAGTGAATGGCTACAGATTAGATTATGATATAATAAATATGAAAGGGCCACTTGAAATAAAATCGTATTTATGTTTAAATTGTCCAATCTGTAGACGTGAATAAGTTTGGATGGATTGCCAATTATTTACAGACGATTAAATGCATTTAGGTATGCACTTCCATTAATTCTAGTCCCCCTGTATACTTAAAACGATATCAAAATAATACGGTTTCAGGCAAATGGTAGGTTCTAGATTATTTCAAGTGGAATTTTGATTATTGATGATTATGATGAGATATGAGATATGAGCACGCATACGCAGTTTATTTCCTTTCCGGGAAACACTTCTTCATTTAATTGATCTCTTGTTATTTCTAGACAATTATTGTGATCCTTCATCCGAATATCCATTACGCATTATTTCTATCAATTGAAAAAAAGTATTTTTTTTTAATTAAATTCGTTTATTTTTACAGGCTCAGCTACATAAGTTTAAAGGAGCCGAATTCTTAATTATATTTTTATTACTATACATTAACATTTTATTAAATCTAAGGTAAGTAAGGTAGAAAACCGATTACTCGCGGTCTACTCGAGTTTGGAACGGTGACATATTTTTTCAGGAAAAGGATGGGATATAAGGAAATCGTTGCAATAATGATAATCTCACACACTCAATTCTTAAATCTATTCGTATATCTATTGTGTATTTACGTTTCAACTTATTCTACTGTTTGTAGCAAGGGGACCAATTGCTCGCAAAGGATATAAGGATAATCACAAACGAACATCGATAGCTTTAAGGAAAATATAGATTTGGGACATGTAATCAAGGTCTAACCGAGCCAACACATCTCTCACCGGCACATTGGGCTGTCTTCCTCTAGCCCTAAGGGAGTTTTCTAAATTCGATCTGGCGACAAGATACAACTCGCACGACCAAACAACGTGCTCGATGTCGTGGTAACCTTGGCCACAAACACAAAGATTGTTGTCGGCAAGATTAATACGAAAGACTAGCGCGTCTAACGAACAGTGATTGGACATGAGTCGGGAGAAGGTACGAATAAAGTCCCGACTCAAGTCCAGACTTTCGAATCATGGTTTGAGGCTAACCTTAGGGATAATTGAGTGGAGCCACCGGCCCAATTCATCTTCGTTCCATTTGCGTTGCCAGTTAGCGATGGTATTTTTAAGGACTAAAGAATTCATTGAAGGCGATTTGACGCTGATAAATATCGCCTTCAATCGCACCTACCTTTGCTAATGAGTCAGCCCTCTCATTACCCGGAATTGAGCAATGAGAAAGGACCCAGACAAAGGTAATGACATAACAGCGCCTGGTTAAAGCACTCAAAACTTCTCGTATTCTCTCAAGGAAATACGGTGAGTGCTTTTCCGGCCTCACTGAACGGATAGCTTCGACAGAGCTAAGACTATCCGTTACAATGTAATAGTGTTCAACAGGTCGTGAGGCGACGCTGTCTAGCGCCCAGTGTATTGCTGCCAATTCAGCAATATACACTGAGCAAGGATACTGAAGACTGTGTGAGGTGCTAAAAAATACGTTGAACACTCCAAATCCTGAGGACTCATTCATAAAGGACCCATCAGTAAAGTACATATTATCACAATTGATAAACCCATACTTTGCATTGAAGATCGTAGGAACGATCCCCGATAGAAGATAATCTGGAATTTCATGGATTTTCTCCTTCGTGAACAGATCAAAATGTACAGAGGAATTGATGTAGTCAGGAAAACAAACACGGTTGGGAATATACGAAGAAGGATCAACCTGCATGGAGATGAATTCATGATATGAACTCATGAATCCAGAGTGAAAATTTAGCTCGATCAGTTGCTCAAAATTTCCGATCACCAATGGGTTCATAACCTTACACCGGATGAGGAACCGAAGAGATAATAAATTGAAGCGATCTTTTAGTGGGAGTACGCCTGCCAAAACCTCGAGACTCATGGTATGTGTTGAGGGCATACATCCCAACGCAATACGGAGACAAAGATACTGAATTCGATCGAGTTTAATGAGGTGTGTTTTGGCAGCTGATTGAAAACAGAAACTGCCATACTCCATCACTGAGAGAATAGTTGTTCGATACAACATTATAAGATCTTCTGGATGGGCTCCCCACCAGGTGCCGGTAATTGTACGGAGAAAGTTTATTCTTTGTTGGCATTTTTTACTCAGATACCTAATATGGGCCCCTAAGTACATTTGGAGTCGAACCAGACCCCAAGATATTTGAATGACATAGCATGAGTGATCGGTTTACCCAAAAGTTGAAGCTTTGGTTTTGCTGGTCTATGCTTCCTAAAAAAACCACCATCTCTGTTTTCTTCGTGGAGAATTCGATCTCTAGCCCAATGGACCAGGTTGAAAAATTGTTCAAAGTATCTTGTAAGGGTTCTTGCAGGTCGGATTCGTTTGATCCTACGACAGATACCACTCCATCATCTGCAAGTTGTCTTAGGTTGCAATTTTGTGTAAGACAATTGTCAATGTCGCTTACATAGAAGTTGTACAAAAGGGAGCCCTGGGGGAGTCCCATGTAGGAGACCCGGCTTACTGCCAAATCTCCGTGAGAAAAGTTCAAATGTTTCGCACAAAGCAAGTTATATAACATATTATTCAATAGAGACGGCAGTCCCCGAGAGTGTAATTTGTCAAAACCTCTATTGAAACAGAATCAAAGACCCCCTTTATGTCCAAGAATACTGAAGCCGAAAAAAAAAGTATTTGTCAACGCTTGTATTTAATGTTGTGTTTCTATTACATATCAAATGGCAGAGTCTAATGAATACGGTGGGTGAGTTTCGACAGTGTTCTGAACAATAGAGATCCGATCTGGCAAGGGATGCGATCTTCGAGAACGATACAGAAGCTTCATCTCACCACACTTCTCTTCCAAGGGGTGCTATCGTCCGACTGTTTCATATATAGTCAACCCTCCTATAACGCGGTACTCTTAAAGCGCGGTTTCCGTTCAACAACGTCCCATCAGCTTTTTTCCTGCACCCATGCATGATTTTAAGTGGGTATGTATATATAAACATTCAATATAATCTCTTAGCTGTTTACGACATCGGTTTCAGGCAAACTCCGGCTTAGAGGATATGATTCGCAAGTCAAGACGTGCTGCAAAATTAGCTGTCATTACCAAACCTATCAAACTACTCGATGAGCTCAAGGCAGATCTATGGAAAAAGGAGTGCCCGTTTGGTTACTAAGCTGGGTTAGCGGAGTGGTAGAAAACAGTACGCAGAAAGCGGAAGGGGGTTTATCTGAAATGTTAAAGAGAAAGATGATCACAAGAGTTTGATTGAATTCTGCACTCTCTCAAAAATTTCAGTAGTATTCAGCTGCTACTAGTACTAGTACAAATTCTACACCCAAAATTGATTTTAAGCTCATGTTTTGTCATCCCGATTTATGACAAAAAATATTTCTAATTTTTTGTCTTTTTAATAGTAAATAGGCCCTTTAAATATGTTCATCGTGTTAAACCATCATGTTCATGAGATTTTATGAATTCGCTTATAATTCCCAACAACTTTTCCAAATACATCGTTATGGTAAAGACATATGTTTAGGAGTTACGTTACGAAACATTCGAAGACATGTGGGTTAATACAAAACGTAGCGAAACTAAAAAATCTTTTTTATTTCAATACAAACTTCAATCAATTAAAATAAATGTTGGAAATTATAAGAAAATTCATAAAATTTCATGAACATGAGGGTATAACACGACAAACATATTAAAAGAGATTATTTACTATAAAAAATATTATAAATTAGAAATATTTTTTTAAATATCTCGAGAATGGTTGCATTTAGAAGGAGATTGATGATAACCTTTTTTGTTTTAAATCACATCAGAATTCATAATTTGTGGCTAAGAATGATTGCTAACATACAAAAATTCGATGTTTCGAAAATTCCTAAAATTTCAATGTTCCACAAATTTCGTCAAAAATAGTTTTACCATCTTGGGCCCATTTTTTAAATTTTTTACATGACTTCTATTTTATATGAAAAAATTGAAAAAAATATTAAAAAATACATATTTTTTGATATAGCAAATGAAAATTTTATTTTGTAAATAAAAAAAAATACTAATTTTTCTTCTCAGTGTATATTTTTTTCAAATTAAGCCAACAATACTCTATAACTCTTTCTAACACACTATTTCGGTACGACTCATGTTTTTTGAGATATAAATTATCAAAGATTTCTCTTACTCAAATCGATACGCTTTTTTCAAAAGTTACGCTTGAGTCAAACAATGAACCATGATGATGTATTTGGAAAAGTTGTTGGAAATTATAAGCAAATTCATAAAATTTCATGAACATGACGGTATAACACGACAAACATATTAAAAGGGATTATTTACTATAAAAAAGACAATAAATTAGAAATATTTTTTTAAATATTTCGAGAATGGCTCCATTTAGAAGGATATTGATAATAACCTTTTTTGTTTTAAATCACATCAGGATTCATATTTTTTAGCTAAAATTATTGTTAACATACAAAAATTCGAAGTTTCGAAAATTCCTAAAAATTCGATGTTCCACAAAGTTCGTCAAAAATAGTTTTACCATCTTGGGCCCGTTTTTTAAATTTTCTGCATGACTTCTATTTTGTATGAAAAAATTTAAAAAAATAATTTAAAAATATTTATTTTGGATATTGCAAATTAAAATATTTTTTTTTGTAAATAAAAAAAATACTATTTTTTTTGTAAATAAAAAAACTATTTTTTTTTCTCAGTGCACATTTTTTTCGTATTCAACCATCAATACTCTATAACTCTTTCTAAGACACTATTTCGGTACGAATCATAGTTTTTGAGATATAAATTATCAAAGATTTCTCTTACTCAAATCGATACGCCCTTTTCAAAAGTTACGCTTCAGTCAAAAAAATCCCAATTGCTGTGGAAAACTCATATTTCCTCTAACCGAAATGGAATACACACTTTCATTCGAATCAAAAATACTCATGTTTTGTCATTTGTCGATTTCATTTGGAATTACTCAAAACACTTTCCAACTTCATTTTATGATAAGGTGTAATATTATTACGCTTTTATATATCAGCACTGGCAGCTATATGGAGAGCGTGGTCGTGTGAAATAGCTTTGCATTCCATATCCGGCCTTGGTTTGATCCCGATTGACGTCGTATGATTTTTTTTTTGTACAATCCCAAATGAAATGAGAAAATAAACAGAAAGAGATGTCTGCTCGCATACATACAAACCTTTCTTTAAGCTTTTAAAACAGCTCATTATTTGCGCATTTCACCCAGATGCACACAAAATGGCATCTTTTCTGTCAAAGATGAAATGTTTTCTGCCAACGCTAGTTTGGGTGTAGGGATAGCTCAACCGGAATACTTGTAAATTCATCTTCTTAACAGATAATTATATCGAGATTTTGCTGTGTTGTGGCAGAGCTCATTGCAGATTCTGGTTGATACGTTT
This sequence comes from Toxorhynchites rutilus septentrionalis, assembly GCF_029784135.1. Classification (NCBI taxonomy): domain Eukaryota; kingdom Metazoa; phylum Arthropoda; class Insecta; order Diptera; family Culicidae; genus Toxorhynchites; species Toxorhynchites rutilus. The sequence continues at coordinate 171,224,553 of NC_073746.1, forward strand.
ATACTCCAGGTTGAATGTAGGGCCTAAAGTATTGGTTGGAATTAAGCTTAGGTTTGCTCAGCTGTCTGGTCTCGATCGCATTTGCAGAATGATGTCGGGTATCTAGTAAAGCGGGAATTCCTTTGTAAATTGAAGGCCAATGCTGACATAGGTTTTGGGTTTAATTCCTGATCGGTAAAGTATTTTTTCGTGTTGGAAATTTTCTTGACATGCCTTGAGATAAGTAATGGGCCTGAAGTATCGGCTAGAGTAAGGCTTGGGTTTGCTCAGCTGCTTGAACTCGGGAACGATCGCATCGTGGTCGGCGATCTAATATAGTGGGAATTCCCTTGTAAATTATTGGCTAACACTGACATAGGTATTGGGTTCAATTCCCGATTGTTCTAGGGTCTCCCCGGATTATAAATTCCCTCGACATGCCATGGAATAAATACGTTCATATAATGGCTTAAATTGTTCTTTCGATTAGGAATCTATGCCTGCGAGATAACCAGTCCGTTTTCTTTTCAATTTAGTTTGCTCACTGATTAGTTGATGAAAAAATATATAAATACCGTAATATAATTATTATCAATAAGATAACTCGTTCCGCTCAAACCTTTGCAGGGAAAGAGGTGGGACCATAAAAAAGGCATTTATTTGCCCCTGTCGATGCTATCAAATTTTTGTATCAAAGAGTTTCATTATTAAATTTCTTCAATGTTTGTGTTCGCCGGTAATAATTTCGTAGTTCTATGTTAACAGTGCGGTCGTGCCTTGAACATCACCCTTCTTTATTTATCTTTTTTTGCGGCCTGCGGCACCATGACTAACACGTGTTCGTGGCTCCTATGAAAAAAGGTTCAGTACCGCTGATTTAGATGATATTCTAGTCTATAGTGAATAGAAACTTCACCATGATGGTAATTTAAAATAGTTTTCAATGAATAGTAAAGGAGTCTCCTATGCTGCTATTTTAGAAATAACATCCGGCCGTGTCTTGAGAAGTTCTTAAAATTGTTTTCACCAATTTCGGGTGTTGGCACAGGAATTACAAATCATGCACAGTGACTAAACATTGAATGAGCCAACTTTATAAAAAAAAAACACGCCGAAGTCGAAGAACGCACCTTTTACATTTGAAAATAGTTACATTTTCTCATACCTTTGTAGGTGAATCCTCATTCAAGTTTACTCATATTAATTTTAATTTATAATATCATCCGACCGCGCTCAAGTTGAATATGGATGCAACATGATTACAATGAAAAAAAGGGTCGCAAAACATGTTCATGTGAATACGGTCCTGTCTGTGCTTCCATGATAAACTAAACTTAGCCATCTGAAAACGCCTGTCGTTATACAATTCCATTTCAAGTTTCATCGACATTGCTTTAGCTCGCTCATCGCTCTCTTCATTGTACAAAAACATCGAATAGCAGCCGGATGGTGAAGAAGTAAATCACTTCAAGTCCTGTGATTATACTAAACCCGAGGAATAGCCCCAGCATGCCACCGATAAACGCTGGAAGACAGTTCTATTTTTAATAATGTATTTTCCTAAAATAAAACATATGCATACACAATATGTCCAGCCATGTTTGGTGGATATCCGTTCGGAATCGAGTTGACACCAAATCATCGTAATAAATATGCAAGACGCTGTGATCCCTCAGTTCAATGTCTTTGCTGAAAAGGGATCATGCTTTGATTGAATGTACATAATTTAACATTTCAAACACAGAATACTCACAATAATGTGAAAAAATTGTTGGAATAAGCCCTGTTTAGGGGATTGGAAATCATTTCCGCGGAATACTGTACCGAATCACAACTTGGGAGACAATTGCAGAGTGACAAAATCGTACCATCCGTTTGATGAGCCACGGGCATTGCACTGTGAAAATACTGAGTATTCGCCAGCAGACACTTTGTATTCCTCAACTCGCAAGCCGGAAGGGATCCATTGCTGGGGACGCTATGCGGGACGCATCCACAGCGTCTGAATATTTCCGATGCTCGACATTCAGCCATGCAATTTACGAAAGAATAATTTCGAAAAACACCCAATCGCATTTCGTTGTAATTTACACAATGCCGAGTAGCGATGTCTTGTTCTAAGGCATTACTTGTTATATAGGTCTCACCTGAAAATGTATTCAACTATTGAATCAAATTAAAGACCATATCAAGAAAATAAAATACTGGGAAGAATTCTGACAAAAGCTTCGGTGTTAGAAGCCAGAATTTTAATTTCGGCGCTTTCATCAGGATAATCAACAGAGCTATGAATCAAAACTTTGAATCCAACCGTTGCAATATCGGTGGTATAATAGTCTTCACTATTTGGATCAAGAATCAATGAAAGTCCTATTTTAGGGTCGCTGGTTGCCAATCTTCTCGACTCAATTGAACTAAAATTTAAAGTAGGAAATGATATTGAAGTGTTCCCATTAACTTTACATACATATTCACAGCACTGCTTTCGATTCCATGGTAATTGAAGGCACAACATAATCCTTCACCACTGTGAACGGTTTGAAATAGTTCATCACATCCCCATGAAGCTCCCTTCCACAAGCAACGCGCCAACAAGCTGGAACAACTTGGCGTCAGTTCCACGATCATCTGAGATGCCTCCAAATTATTCAACAGTAAAGTTCGACGCAATTTCATGTATTCATTTTCATCACTTTCTGTCAATCCGTTGGCCTGGAACAATAAACCGAATTGATTCGCTAGCTGTTCCACACTCACATTATCTGGTCGAATCCTAGGAAAAAGTAAGATAAACGTCAAGAAATTATGTACCATATTAAATTTATAATCATTACATCGTTTTCGCCTTTTCCAACGATCGATTGGCGGATATTTTGTTCAGATTGCAAATAGTAACCGCCGGAAACGGAATATTCCACACGGGATAGTTCGTGCTTTCGATAACGGTTAGGACACGATGCTGAGCGCTCATATTCCAGGCTATCCAAAGCAGCGAAGTCACCGTTATAGAAGACAGACTAACCGCAACAATCCACAAGGATCTCTCCAATGGCCCATAACCGTCTCGGACAATCTGGCTGTACCCGTGCAATGCGGTTGCATTGCATAGCTCCTTCAAGTGCTGCCTGAACCAGGATAGAAATCTGAAACCGAAAACGAATTGCTCCACCGGTTCTGTGGTCGATAAACCGTGTCGGTTATTTCGTTGGTCGGGTTGCATCACGATTGGAGAGGTACTAAATATTGGACACAAACAACGTTCGCGGTGGACGTTTCGATCCATAACGAGCCACTTAACGTACCAATCAGTGTGACATGATTTTAGTCACTAATTGTTGTTGGACGCTCGTGTGTTAATAAATAGCTATTTTGGTGTTCTATAGCGTTTATTTCGTTTGGAAATGATAATTCATCATTACAGTGTGTTACATGCCGTTCGTTTTCAATGGGATTTTAAGGAATTCAACTCACGTTCCAGAAAACACAAAAAAGCAGCAGTGCTTCGTAGTTGGGGAAAAAGAGAACACTTGAGGATATGGTTGGTCCTGAATTGCATCATATTTGATAGAACAAGCGTAAAAGTATTGATTTAGGTGCTAGCGTTCGGGACGATGTACGAGTACAACATTACTCACCTAACAGGAAACAAAATCTTTCTAAACCAATTTTAGTTTTTCTCAGCTAAAATTGGTTTAGAAAGGCCAAAGAAATATGATTTTCTCGATGCATGTAATGATAAATCTGTTCTTAAATAATTTGAATGGCTTAGAAAGAAAGGAATGTAAGTGACTTCATCAATTTGCTCTTCATCGACTTTTTCTTTCGTTAATAACTCTGCTTCAAATGCATTCCAATTTGCGATTATTCTAGAAACCGTTAGATGAGGTTCTGACCTATCGTCCCAATTTTCAAAAAGAGTTGTGTGGGGCAAAGGTGCGCACCTAACTGTTGTCGTCCAATAACAATTGAAATAAAAGCAAATAAAATTCAATTTGCTTACCAAAGTTTAATAGAAAAAAATCTAGAGTTAGACAAAAATCTATTTTGATACATAAGGGCAAATGCGTACTTTTGCCCCATAATGGGGGAAAAAGTACGCACTTATTGAATTGTATTTCTATGGTAACTTGTAACAAAAATAAATGCTTTATCATTACCAGATGTTTTATGGGTGGAGATGAGTCGGAGTTATGGTCGAACATACCACGTGGAAATTTTTGGGAGGGAAGAGACTGACAATGTAAGATATCTGAAAATACCCAACATTTGAAACAGAATTCCTTTTTAATAACAAACTAGCTGACCCGGCGAACTTTGTCCCATCCATAATTGATTTTTTTTATCCCATTTATTTATTTATTAGGCTCATTAGCATTTTTGCTGTAACAGAGCCGTGTTTTAATTGTGTACATGTACATACGTTTATGTTTCTATAAATTGTAAATTATACAGTAGTTTTTTTTAACCCATTTATTTTTTTAATAGGCTCATTAGCATTTTAGCTGCAACAGAGCCGGGGTTTTTTTTTAATCGTGTACATGTACATATGTTTATGTTTCTATAAATTGTAAATTACACAATAGCCATTTAGGCGTTAGATTTTCTGTTCCATTACATTATGGTAAATTACACAGTAGTAGCCATTTAGTCGTAAGGGTATTCTTTCTGTTCTACCATTGTTCAGCAGACCGGACAGCGGAGACAGTTGATATTGATCATTGTTGGGTTATTTATAGAACAGCGGCCCGATGTTTCTTGCAGAGCAGAGCAGTTGTATGGATGAATCGACCTTATTTCGACCGTGGATCGATCTCCATCGCTGATAATGGTTGCGTGGACGTAGTTATTCTATAACAACACAAAAATGGTCAGTTGAGAGTCCTGAGTTTGAACTCACGATCGATCGCTTAGTATGCGAACGCGTAACCAAGTGGCTACGAAGACCCCCTAATTTTACAGTAGTTAGCAGTAGCCATTTAGGTGTAAGGGTTTATTCTTTCTGTTCTTCCATTGTTCAGCAGACCGGACAGCGGAGACAGTTGATGTTGATCATTGTTGGGTTATTTATAGAACAGCAGCCCGATGTTTCTTGCAGAGCAGAGCAGTTGTATGGATGAATCGACCTTATTTCGACCGTGGATCGATCTCCATCGCTGATGATGGTTGTGTGGACGTAGTTATTCTATAACTACACAAAGATGGTCAGTTGAGAGTCCTGAGTTTGAACTCACGATCGATCGCTTAGTAAGCGAACGCGTAACCAAGTGGCTACGAAGACCCCCTAATTTTACAGTAGTTAGCAGTAGCCATTTAGGTGTAAGGGTATATTCTTTCTGTTCTTCCATTGTTCAGCAGACCGGACAGCGGAGACAGTTGATATTGATCACTGTTGGGTTATTTATAGAACAGCAGCCCGATGTTTCTTGCATAGCAGAGCAGTTGTATGGATGAATCGATATTTGTTCCACCATGGATCGATTTCCATCGCTGATGATGGTTGCGTGGACGTAGTTATTCTATAACAACACAAAGATGGTCAATTGAGGACCCTGAGTTTGAACTCACGATCGATCGCTTGGTAAGCGAACGCATAACCAAGTGGCTGCGAAGACCCCCAATTGATATATTGATATAAATCATTTCGAACACTCAAATTCCCACAGAAATTATTTCTATAATAATAATACATAATCTATACTCGCGGTATATAATTTCTTTTTTGACATATAAACCTGATGCAGACTAAGACGCATCGATCCTGATACTGACTGTTTAAATCCGTTGCTCCGTTCTTGAGTTGGTGAGGAACGGACACCGAATCATTTTCATTAATATAGATCAAGTTTATAAAAACATAGTTATATTCACTTGATTTATTTGAAACTCATTGTTGAAATGAAACAATATTTATTTGAAGTTCATTGTGAAAACATAAACATAAAAGAAACATAACCGTTAGTGAATTGATTGCATGGCGAAAATAAAAACATTTTTCATTTCAAATTAATTTTGAATTATTTTTAAGCGATTGTTTATTTTTATTCCTCACCTTGGATTTCGGTTCTGAGGACTCCGACGCTTTTCCTTGGAGCGCTGTTGTGGGGTTCAAAGGGACAGACGATGGTTCCTCATGAAGCTAGAATCCCAATCTAGTTTTGCAACTTGGTTGAATTCGTGCTGGAAGTTGTTGGCTTTCGCAAAATCAAACGCTAGACGACGTAAATTTTTGAGAGTGCTACCATAGAAAGCTCTGTCCAGTGCTCTGCAGTGGCCCGCTAGGTCCTCAGACTGTTCACTCGTAAATACTTGTTTGAACCGCCCTACGTGCTTGCTGACACATCACAGCAGAAGTGGAATGTAATAAAAAAAGATTCAAATCATAAATCAATCACTGACAAGAGCCTCTTCCTCAGAGCTGATTCAGAAATATCGAAGTCTGCCGAAATCCGACGCTTCGAGACTTCCTTCCGCAGCCTCTACTTGATCATTTCTGGAGGGCATTTTTTAAAATCAGTTTTCTTCTTGTGGATCCCGTTAAAAATTAGATTGAAAACATTTTATAATTTTTTTTTCAGAGCAAAACTCTGGTGTGAACTTTTGCCCCACAGCCACTGCGCACCTTTGCCCCACAAGCAATTTTTTGAACTAACCGAATTTAAAAAAAAAGTACTTGAACTTTTTCACAAAAACGAAAACGCACTATCATCTACTATAGAATGAAAGTTTCCTTGATAGTGTAGTTTCGAACTTTCCAATTATTTTAGGTAAGTTAATCATCATCTCCAAAACTGAAAAAATAGATCAAAACATCGCAAAACTCTTTTTACCTCATAACTTTTTGCCACTTTCATGAAATGTATCTTGTTCATATGTGTGAGCTGCTGGTGTAATAATGTATCAAACGAATACACTGTTGTCGGAATTTTATACTCGTTTGCTTCAAAAAGGCCAATGCGCACCTTTGCCCTGCACTACTCTACTCAATTTAATCGAATCAAGAATGACTAGTTGAATTTTTTTCAAGTGCGTTGATACACATTGTTCATAATCTTAATTTTCAAAATTATCTTTGTTTTGGATATAAATATGTTTCCACCATTTGAAATGCATGTAACTGTATTTGAATTCCTCATTTAACAGAAATTACATGAAATTTCCATAGCCTTTGTAGTGCATTGGTTACATCTTTCCAATTGTTCACATATGAGCTTGTTTTTTTTTTTATCTTCGCTTATTTTTCGTCGGCCTATTTCCGCCACTTCAGTGCCAATCACCGACATCAGGGAGGCGACTCCACCTGTTCCTACCTATCAGACTCAACAACTCATGAGCCGGGCCAACTTCTTTTACTTCCCCTCCGAAGGAAGACGTAACCAGAGATTTTTCGCCTCAGAAAATCCCAACGACGCCAGCTGGGATTGAACCCGGGCCGATCGGATTGTGAGGCTGTTACGCTAACCACACAACCACTGGCGCCGTCTATGAGCTTGTTAAAATTGAGTGAAACAATGGAACAGACGTTCAATAAACATGTTCGCCCACGTGAAAAATTCGGGATATCATGAGAAAAAATAACGGAAATATCGAGTTTTACCTTCTCGAGAGTTATCAGATAGGTCTAATTTAAACGAATTAGGTTGGGGAAAAATCCATCCCGAATCGATTGTTTCGAACATATAATTGATGAAATCACAAAAATAGTAGTTGCCCAGGAGCAAAACAGTTTCCAATCATTTGCGCAAAATTGGATTTAAAAAAAGCTCCCGGCCACATCAATTAGCACCAAAAAAACATGATGGATCGAATTTTCATCTGCGAAACCTTGGCCAAACGGAATGAAATCTACCCATTTCCTAAGCGAATGGTGACTGGAGATGAGAAATAGGTCACATACGATAATAACGTTTGCATGAAACCTAAGATAAGATCAGACAATAGGGGGTCTTTTACGCACCAAATTTCTGTCAGATACGGACTAAATTCTGTCATTGGCGGATTTCGATAAATTTTGTAAACAAAGTCGATTTTTCCAGTGTTGTAAAAAAAATAGCGTTGGAATTGTATTGAATTTAGAAATAGTGAATTCCGCTGTATAATGCAATCTCCGACTAAGAGATTTCAAAGCCATGGCCGAGCCGAGAGGACTTGCCATCAACCAGCAGGTGTACCAGCAGGTGTACCAGGAGGAGTGCATGGAGAAGATTCGGGTTCCGTTCTAAGAGGAGCATCATTCTGATAGGAAGTACGTCTTCTAGCCGGACAAGGCGTCTTCCCATTACGTCAAGAAGACGTTTGCGTACCTCGAGGAAAAATGGATACCGTACGTTATTGTGTGAAAATGATCGTGGTCAAAGCGTGATGAAGCAGCTCAAACGGTGGCCACACCAGGACTGTCGGCCAGAAAGGTTCTACTGTGTTTTTGGTGGGATTTGAAAGGAATCATTTATTATGAGTTGCCTCCGTATGGCCACACACTAAATTCAGATACGTACTGTCAACAACTGGACCGTTTGAAGATAACGATTGACCAGAAACGACCAAAATTGGCCAACAGAAGAGGTGCTGTGTTCCATCAGGACAACGGTTTGGATGCCTTGTCGCTGGTATAGTTCCGGTCATTGCCGGGAATGTGGAATTTTGATAGCGGAAAATAACTCTCGTCGTCCAGCACGAACGACATCCCGCGATAATTCTTCGTCATCCACCGGTACTGAGATTTCATGGTCGCTATCTGCTTGTCCGTGTACTCTGGGGACCTAGTCTTCTTCCGACAGAAAATGCCCCCCTGCATGAGAGATTCTATGGATGTAGGAATTGGAGCAGCGAATCGTTTTGTTTTCGAATAGCTTTTTCAGAGATTCCTTCCTTTTTTTCGTCATGATCTTCGCCGGACGGCCACAACCGGTCTTCCGCTCGACGTTCCGAGATACCAGGAACTGGTAAACAGTGCTCACCGGCACATTTTCATCCCGAAAGTGTAAACTTTCTGTAAACTTTTATCTTTAACTTTCACGCGTTTCAAAAAGCCGTACAACTCGCTCGCGTGCGTGTCGTTTCGACGCCATCTTTGATCGAACTGACAGAACCCGAGCGAAAAGAAACGAGCAATCCGTTTCTAGGGAGCCCAGAGAGCAATTCTCTCGGTGAGAAAAAAAATTACGCTCTTTACTTTTTTAACACAACAGTATTGATAATCATTCTCATTTTTTATTGAACACACGTTGTTAGTTCGGACCTGACACAAAGCGATTACAGGTCGGACTCGATTATATACAGACTCGATTATATGTGATTCGATTATATACAATTTTGGACTCGATTATATACAGTTTGGAAATAATTTTTTTTTATATTTCAAATATGACTTATTTCAAGAAGAAATGTAACCTTTAAACGTTAAGGTGTAATTTAAGTGGCTATTACATGTACAGTGGGGTAAAAATCGTGATTTTTGAAGATTTTGCTTGAATTTTCACCAGGAATTGTTTATATCGATATTGCCAAATTAAGCCAAATTGAGAGAGATAGAAGTTGAATGTCAAATAACAAATTGTAGAGCGGTTAAAGAGCTTCAATTTAATTGATAGAAACAACCTAGTTTAATAGAAATTTTTAGGATGAAATTAAAAATAACACATTGAAAAGTATTAATTTTTAAGTTTTTCACTTCCAAATGTCATTAAAATCCACTAATTTAGATGTTCTACTAAATTTTCTCATCTTTCAAATGAAAGCAACAGAATCGTCTTCCATAGCTTACTTTGTAATATAGAGCCAGTTTGAGACAACAGAGTCCTGTACAAAAAAAAGTTCTATAACTCTGCCATTGCTGAAATTCGAGCATATGCGTAGAAGATTTTTTTTTCATCAAATATGATCGGCTATCACCTCCTGAGAGAAACTGGATAAATTTATTTTTTTCATGTGAGAAAGGTGTTTTCTAACTTTAAGGGGATGAATCAAAAATCAAATTCCTCTTTTATATTCAAAAAACGAAATATACATGCAAAATAAAACGAATAAAAAAACAGGAAGTGGGTTATATCTATGGTATAACCGCAAGGGTGACGTAGAACTATCGTGGATTTAGAGATTATTTGTTTGAAGTTGAATCAAAATCCATTCTGAATGAATGAATAAATGAATATTTGGGGGACTTCGAAAACGAGAGCGTTACGTTGGAGGCACAAGGTTTTTTGCATCCAATATAGGATACGAAAAACCTTGTTCAGAAGAATAATCTTCAGAAGCTTTCCTGCTAACTGCACTTGATTGACAAATCACAAACCCAAATGTATTATACGGATATTTTATGGATAGAAAACATTAAAATAAACTCTTTCGCTTGAATGTAATTTTCAATTTCAAGGGGAACTGGCAGATTATTTTCCAGTAACGATTAGATATTTCCACATTTTCCTCGATACTGGAAGCCACCTGTTAATGGCACTTGATTGAAAAATATTTGGTCACAGTGTTACATGGATAGAAAACATTAAAATAAACTCTTTCACATGAATGTATTTTTCAATTCCCAGAGGAACTGGCAGATAATTTTCCGGATCTTTCTCGATGCTGAATGGCATCCAAACGGAAAGAATCCCGCGCGTGTATGAGTGTTTGTGTGTAGCGGCTGCTCGAGATCTTCCCGGGGAACCGTTTGTGGCACCACTCTCTTCCTGATGGATTCCCTTCTGGCCTAAGGTGCACAAACAGGCTCTTGGTGACACCGTTCATTCGCGCTTTCATGATAAACGAAGAGCTTCACCACAACAGCGACAACATGCTCCAATCGCTGTTCAATTAGAACTGAGTGGATTTCCGAGCGGCGCTCGTTTATATACCGATTGGTGATTTCAATAGCCTGTTTTGAAATCAATTTTAAGACTATTGAAACAAGTTTTTGGATCAAAAAGTAACAAGTATAGAACGCGTAGACATTTTATCTTTCGAATGAAGTGTTTATCATACCATTTCGTTCAGTTGTTTAGGAGCTATTAACGCTCAAAATCTCGGTCTCCGGCGTAACGCTTTCGTTTTCGAAACTCCCCGGTATAGAAATGAAAGACGTAGTCCTACGTCAAAAATATTTTGTTTGACTCGTTTGTATACAGGATTCGATTATATACAGTGAAAAGAAATTCTAAACTGTATATAATCGAGTCCGAGCTGTACTACCTTTTTCTTGCATTGTAAAACTTCCTGAGTTTTACAATGGACTCAAAAGAAAATTGTAAATATTGATTACTAGAGTTTTTCGCTAATAAGGACCAAGACTTCCATGAGAGAGGCATTATGAAGTTAAAAAATAATGGATTCCTTTTCGCTAACCTAATATTATACGAATAACATTTGTTATAAACGTCGAAAAATAATCTTAAGAAACCATATGGAAACCTGACATTCCTTGTTGTTCGCTTTTAGTTGAAGAAAAAGTGGCCAGTGGTGGCCAACCTTTTGGGCATTACGGGCGACTAATTGTTCAAATGTTAGGCTGCGGTCCACCAACGTTGACTGTATCAAAAAATCATTAAAAAATGAATTTAGTACTAGATAATAAAACAATGTTTGAACTAGGATTGGGCAATCTTACATCGATTTTCCGAAGATCGATTTTTTCCTCTCCGATTTCCGATTGCTTTGTACCCCAAAAAATCACGAAAATTGATCTTTTCTTTTCGATCTTTCCGATACCTTTGAGCGTAGAAATGGTTTTGTAAATTTGTTTTTCAGTGAACATTGATTTTGACCGTTCTCAACGTCGGTCCCTGGGCTCAACGTGTTAACGTAATAAAGGGCTAAAATAAGGTAAAAATACGAAAAAAAAGATATTTTAGCATGAAAACTATGTTTTATCAATACGAAAATTATTGAACTATCTATTTTAGGCATTATTTGCAAAAGCAACAGAAGATACAGTGATTTACCTCTAATGTGTCATACCGAGACATCACTCAGTGTCGAATTTGAAGCGATTGTGACCTGTATTTGGACTTATCAACAAACACAACACAATGTGAAAAATAAGTTAAAACTAGAAAAGTGTGCAAAATACATAATATAGTAAAATGGTTGAAATCACTCATAAATATTCATCGTGTCGTGGAAGCTTGCACAAAGGAGGTTTACAAAAACGTCTAATGAGAGAATCGTATCAAAATATCCTATTATTCGTGTCGCATTACAGGTATGTCCAATTAGCTAGATGCCCAATTGAAGGCCAATCACTTTTTCTAATAAAATGAAAATTATTAATTCTCAGTCTGTGAGATCGATTAAAGCATAAGAACTATCTATCGGAAATGTTGGTTTGCCGTCCATAATCACGCAATCACATCTAGTTAACAAATTTGCGTACAGTTCCCTCAAGCACTTCTTTGCTTCCAAGTTCTGTTTTGCATTCAGGTTCGCCATCATAGCTTGGGATTCTGCTTGATCAAATTGTGAATTGCGATCCACATGCTCCAGTAAAGCCGTGATCTAAACAAATCAACTTACCCTGACAACCAATGCCTAACGTGATCTTTTGCACTGTTAGCTTGAATCAGTGAAACTTTGAAAAAAATGCTTTAATGCTATCCACCACACAAAAAAGTTTATTTTTCAAATTGTGTAGCGAAAACTATTGGTTAAATCTACTTGTACATGGTTTAGTACATTGCTTATGCGATTTTTTTTGTGCGATCCCTAACCCTCGCACAAAAACAGGTTTGCCTGTACCAATAATAAGAAAAGTTACACAAGTAGCACTATTGAAACACATCGTCGCACTACGCGTTACTTTCCCCGAGTTGTCTAATAACATAATCAGTAATTAAACTGACGTGTCTTCTTGCAATTTATTTCTGTTCAATGGGGGCGACCACTACGAGGATCAATTTTTTGCCGCCGAAAAGAGATTATCTGAAACAATGAATTAAAATAATGATTTCTTTGTACAATTCCGGGAACTTTTAAATCAAGTCGGGTGACCCATTTTCATATAGGGGAAATGTGGGTAAGACGGACATGTTTAGAAGAACTTCAATTATATCTTCGGAAACTTAACTTAACAAAACTTAAAAGCAGTTTCTTACAGTTTAATATACAGGTCTTCGAAATAATTGACCAAATATTTTAGGAAAATTTGTTTTTCAATATTTTTTACTTAAATTAAAACAAGCATTAGATTGGACTATGGATGTGACTGTCCATTTCAACCCCACCAGTGCAATTATTTCAATAATTTAAATTTACCACTTACGAATGAATTTACTTTTCCGTACATACCTAATATCGGTTCTCTGTCAACTCACAAACCGAAATATAACCATCAGCGAATTCAATTTTGCAATTAAACCCAAAATGCTTAATATCGGAAAATTACATCCACACGCGGAATCATGTTTGATTTTCGGTTTTTATTTCCCTATTCCACTTTTGATCAGTATCATTGTCATAGGATGGTTTAAATATTATAGAATAGCACGTAGAAGGGGTTTCTATCAACAGAAATTTGAAACTCATAATGCAACTATAAAGATCAACCACCTGTCCATCTTACCCCACTGTCCGTCTTATCCGCGGTTTTCTTAAGGGCAAGCGAACTGAACCATCGCAAATCCTCCACTTGTCAATACGATTCAATGATGCAATTCGATGGGGTTTCAAAACCATCTTGATAGGCAAAACAAACAGAACGGTTAAATATAGCAAATCATTATGACGTGCGCGGGGAATGAATGATGATTGTACTCGTAAATCACTTAATTCCTAACACGTATTTTATGTACTTTCTTTCCTTCGATCTATCTGGCCACTGAATAAAAAACAACACACAGTTTTAATGACTTCTCCTGATAATTTCAAGCGGCGTTTGGAACACAGTCAAGCCTCTCACTTTTCCGATCCATTGACGTCAATCTGATTCGATCGGAAGCTATTCCTTGTCCGTATTTTGTGGCTATGGGTGCTGTATAAGCAAACCGAGCAATTATGGTTCGATTCACTTTGCCAATTCAAACACAAAGAAAAGACCCACTATAGATAGAGATAGACGGATGCGTTTATCACTGGAAGTCCAAGACTTCTCGGAAACGGCGACCTTATGGGAATGTGGTGCAACAATGTTTGGAATATACAAAGTTGATACAAGTGTCGTCGGCGAGCAACGGGAATACCAGCCATGCTGGACATATTAGAAGACACAATCCGAATGCTTGTCTTCCTAAATTCCGCTCATTTTGTATGAGTTGGAAAAAAAATGAGGACAATGGATTGAATCTTCGGGGGGTATTGAATACTTTGTTCTGATTTGTCTAAATATCTCAGGACTAAGTACTTCATTTGTACTCCTGACTGTTCTTTCGTGTTGACGAAAAACTATCTAAACCAGGTCTCCTTAAGAACACTCTCCCTAAACCATCAAAATCCCGATTCCAAAGTTGCGGATCGAAAAACTAATGAGTTAGGTATCATCAGGTTCGGGATGATTCTCTCTGATGAAAAGAAATTCAAGCTGGATAGATTTCTTTCATACTGGAAGAACTTACGGAACGAATCACGTAACTTTTCAATTCGTAACTTTGGAACAGGCGTTTGAAGGTTAGGGGAGAATTTCCTCAAAAAGGCCTGGTTTAGATAGTATCAACTTAACTGATCAAAACAAATGAACCGCTAGGAGTACAACGAAGTACATAATAATTTACTGCTGTTTTGCACAGAAACCAATGAGATAATTGTGTAGTCCGACAGAATAAAACTTGATCCATTTAGAATCCGGAATCACAAAACCAGTTGTTTCACGCGATTGGTTCAAAGAACAACAAATGTTTTATATCGAAATGCAGATAATTTATTAATCATTTTAGAAAAAATATGAAAAATTCCGTTACACTTTCGATGAGTTTTCGTACTTTTCTTCCGATACCCTCCATCGAAGATTGGATCCTCTGTTTGTCAACCTTAGCGGCCATTTTAGCTTCATGTATGCATCATCCCGAGTCACTTTGGCACCCTTCTTCAATTTCCGCTTGACAATTGCCCAATATTTTTCAATTGGGCGGAATTGGGAGGATTGAAATATTTTTCGATGTAATCGACCCCATTGTCAAGGTAACACTGAAGCAACTCTTAACTGTAGTGGCAACTTGTCAAATCTGACCAAAACTTCACCGGATCTTTGTGAGCCTTAATAAACGGAAGAAAACGTTTCTGCGGGCCCTCTTCCCTATACATTTTTACGAGTTTATTGTTTTGTTTGTGACGAGAACCTTGATTTTCGGTCCACAGCTGCAAATATCTTGCGAAATGAAGAACTTCCTGCCAAATGTATCAATGAAAACGAACTTGAATTTGCTGGGGACACCTCCGCTGGCAATGGCCTTATAGAATTTGAAGTCTAGGATCTGGTACATTGGTTAGAGCTGAGTTTTTTGCGATATCGTAGTCCGAGATTCTCGGACTTGCTTAATTGTTCTTGATACCTTCAACTAATCTTCTAATCCATCCGAACATCAGCACATCATATGCGGTTTATTTAGTTACTTTCAGCGGCTTTGCGATTTTGAGACCATTAAGGATTTGAGGATTTTTAATGTGGGTGTCAAAAACCAAATTTCTTCTCTCGGTTTCCATTCTGCACAACTTTTTGAAAACAAAACGGATCAACTTGAAATTTTTACGGTCGAAAGATACAGGTGTTCCAAACAATCATTTGTCAAAAGATTTCAAATACGCCTACTACGGCCACTGCTATAAAATGAACAGTGATTCCGTATTATAACTGAATCAAATTTTAATGTATTGGAACATGAACGCCGGACGGCTTTGGTATAGTTTTATGAATAGGAGCTTCAGATACTGGACTGGCCAACTTGCTTACCAGATGAAAACTATATCGAGAACTAATGGGGAATGATCGTATGAAGAGTCGATTCAGCTTACAAGCAATATGAAAGTTTTGCAGAGCTTAAACGAGACGTATCCTAAGCGTGAAACGAGATACAAACTATGACAGCTTGGGTGGAATCACGCCAGATAGATTATTTATTATTATTTATTATTATTTGAACTTATTGAAGGCTTATTGAGAACCTATGAATACGGAAATGGTTGCATTGCATGCGAAATTCATCGAACTTGAGTTTTGTAAAAGAATGATAGTTGTCCACCTGGTTCTATAGTTATTAAACTCTGTAGTTTTTGTTTTTCGAATGTTTCGCGCCTGAACAAAACAATTATGGGATGAATAGTAATTACATGCTACACTACATACTTCATTTCAATCGAGCTCTTACATATCTCTGGAACCTCAAATAAAATTAGTGGCTCTAACGTTATGGCACATAATGTATTGAATAATTGTGAGATGTGAAGCGTGATCTGAAAGCGTTAAATCCTACGTTTTAATTGGTTCAATTTGTGTTCCCCAAGTTTTCCCGTCTGAAAAGAGCATATAAAGTAGCATCAAATCACAATTTGAATATATCCTAACCATTGCGAAAGCAACCATCAGTCATCATTCTACAAGAATGAAGAACAGACAAAGAAGTAGTTTTATAAACGGGACCGAAATTCTTCAGTTCGTGTTTAGAGGCGAATGAACTGCAAAGTTTAAAGTCTTAAAAACAAAGAATCAATCAATCAATTAATCAGTTCGTGGGTTCCTATGGTGCTGAGCGGACAAGCAAAATTGTTAGCGTCAAAATGTATTCTTAGAGTATGCACAAAAAAAACTGTACTGAGCTTGCATTGGCGAAAAGAACGTAAAGAAATGTGCAGTTAAATATTAATTTAAACTTCGCTTAAGACATAACTCGGAAGATTTCAAACTGTCACGTAGCCACTGTAGAGTTTGTGTTTCGATGGAAATCTACAGTGATACAAACTCGCAATCGTACTCCGCCGTGCAAATCTCTTTTCCCTTCTTTTGAAAGTCGAAAAAAAAGTTTCAGAACATTCTATTTCGATGAAGTCATAGTGTCATGTGATAGTTAAAAGGTTTGCTATCTGTTTTCAGAATAATAGTTTTTATTTCTCTAAGAATTGCGAATGTATGAAAATGGATTTAAACTCATAATCGTACTCTGGTTGAAATTTCAACTCGATTCATAAGGCGTTGATCAAAAGATTCCATCATTAGTATGGTATCCCTTGTTCATTGTTCTATCTTTAGCCGTTATTTACGAGTTTTTTTGTGTATTCGGAAGAAATATTCATCCATTTTTTGATCAAGTGGTTTTTCAAATCGTTATTTTTAGAAATTTGATGGTTTCTAAATTTTCTACACAGATAACTTCCATATTTTTCAACTGAGATTTATGCTGGGAGATTGGGATGAGGTATCAATAACTTTTGAGCAATTATAATGTAACCATGTGCGGACTTTATGTGACTTGTGGTTAGGGTCATTGTCTTGGTAAAACTTGAATCCTCGATTCAATCTCATTTTGTTCACACTTTGCTACATGTTTTTCTTTAGGATGTTCAAGTAAACATTCTGACCCAATACACCATCGATGAAAACCAAATTACCCCCTACATGCACCCTCATACCATCCCTCCACCACCACCATGTTATACATTGCATCCAGATTTTTACGTTCAATTCATCGTTTGGCTTCCTCGATACGAAACGACAACCATCGGAGTCAAAGATATTGAATTTCGACTCATCTACAGAAATAACATCTTCCCAGTAAGACATTGATGTGTTTCATGCTGTTTGGAAGAATGGAAATTGGAGTTATTGATTTATATTGCCATTGAACGGTTTTTCCGTCTGTGCTCGGGCATTCAAGTTGTTCTTCCTCGGCACATTACAAACTTTTTTTTGTTCAACTTGATTTTCATCGATGGTGTATTGCGTCAGAATGTTTACTTGGACATCCTAAAGAAAAACATGTAGCAAAGTGTAAACAAAATGAGATTAAATCGAGGATTCAAATTTTACCAAGACAATCACCCTAACCACTAGCCACATATAGTTCACAGATGGTTACATTATAATTGCTCAAAAGTTATTGATACTTTTCCACCCTCTCACACTATCAATTCCAGTTAAAAAATATGGAAGTTATCTGTGTAGGAATTTTAAAAACCATCCAATTTCTAAAAATAACGATTTGAAAAACCACTTGATCAAAAAATGGATGAATATTTCTTCCGAATACACAAAAAAACTCGTAAATAACGGCTAAAGACAGCTAAAAATAGTTGAAATAAACAAGGGATACCATCATTCAGCTCGCGCAGTCCGAAGACATCGGTCGCAAATTTGTTCGCGTCTATTATAGAGTGGAGATTATACCGTTATCAGTTCGTGGCTGGTGAAGTTATTTCGCCCTAACGGGGTTCTCTTTATTGCGCGAGTGAGGAGAGCAGCAATCACTACCAGCGTGAGGAAGAAGTCCTCCACGGCGGACGCGGTGCGTGTGCCGTATCATCGCTGTGTGTGCTTTAGCATCGTCATCGATTCCATCATCGTGTTGTGGTGCGATATACCGTTACATCTGTGCCGAGCGATTGCCACGCGGTTCGATTGGGACACCGTTTCATTTCATTCGCATTGGTGTGCGATTTAGGTATAATATATATTAGGTTTAGAAATACAAAAAAAAAATAAAAATTATATTATTTTATATCTGCCGTAATGGCAGAAGGTCATGTTGACATGGAGATTGAAACTACTGTTTCCTCCTCACTAGCTACAACGGGGGCTGGGAAGTCGCTTAAACGCGTTCCCCCCTCAGAAGATGTCTCTTCAGAGAAAGAGGTAATCTACCTTAACAAGCCTCCCTCAAGAAAATTGGCAAATTTTTCCTCTTCGCCCCCTCAATCTCCCGCTCCCACTTCCGCTCTACTACCGAACTTGCCTCCCAGCCCTACTGATCCCGCTCCCGTTCAA